>NC_142672.1:10779992-10800999 GCF_964200805.1 Pocillopora damicornis
TGCTGGCCATGTAGGAGGATCATAACAATATTACAGAGCCAGTTATGAGGTACATTTTATCGTGACACAATCATAATCTTCCCCCCCCCCCCTCACCCGGCGATAGATAATGACTAATACCTTAGTGGTAGTGGCTCCTTTGGTATTTCATGATCTCAAGCAAGTCCAACCTCCCCATACAGTTAATGCTGGAAGGGATCGTATCGGCAAAATATCATGGAGGATTGATGAGTTGAATCATCTGATGGTACCCAGATACATAACGTAATTATGGAAGTGCCTCCCACCTTTGATAACAATACTCTCAGCACTTTTATAAGATTTTGGCGTTTCGAGGGTAGCCTTTTCTTCAAACGGATCAGATTTCTTTAGTAACTGACTTTGGTAAATTTCTGTAAATAACATTTGTAATAAGTTCCCTTCACTTGCAATCTATTGACTGAGTAAATTATTGGGTTGAAACCTCCTTAATATTTCGATATAATAAACTCCTCATTTGTCTGATTGATTAGTTGTGGCATTTATCCGAAAAAATCTGATTCACCAAGTTTCTCATCGAATCCCATAGATCATCACTCGTTAACCAATTCGTGGCATGTGGTGCTTACCTGATGACTTTGTATCAGGGTGTGTTTCAACTCACTCAATTTGCTCTTCATTCCCTAACAACTTCATAGCATTTCCTTTGCCAATTTCATCTGCACCACTCCTCAAATCCCGAGGGGAAAAAACCAAGCTAACTTAAACCGTGCGGCACAAAAGTATCACAGAGACTATTCCATTTGTGAGTACATACAGCTGTTTCACATGCCTTCTTTACCAAAGGGAAAGTCGAGTATAAATGAAAATAATTTGAAGGGGAAGGGTAAGAGGGAAAAGTGCTGATACCTGATTGTTGGGAACACCTGAGCCATTACGAGGGAACCTTGTTTGAAAAACGTTAGGATATGCTATATAATGCTATAAAGTCTGGATGGTAATCTGATTGTACTTGAAAGAACTAAAATGCTGCATGGAAATTTTATGCACGAACGTTATTATTCCCCTGCAGATTTACGCCAACTGATCTCGTGATTTGTACATGTATAATTACATTACATTGACGGTAAACTCACCTAGAATACTTGAGATTAATCGTTGTCTGTTTTTAGCCGATGCTTTCAATCATACAAGTTTCAATACCAACGGTTTGATAAAACAGAACAAAGTGAAAGTTAAATGCAATGTATCTTACCAGAGGCGGGCCCACCATTGCTTCCTCGTCTTCCTCGACAGATTACTCTTTTCTCTTCTGCAGTTTAGTTTCTCTGGTTGGAACATCCTCGACAAGAGTAACGACGTTTTGACCAGTTTGCACTGATGCTTTGTCAGCTCTCTTTTGGGGTATATGAAGTGGATCATGCCTCTTTGTAACAGTCTGTAGGTGTGTTTTATAAGCTTGGAATTCCCTTGGTTCTAGATAGTCAGATTCTTCTGCATCCAAGTGTATAGGCTTCAGCAACACCACAAGAATTGTATGGCAGACAGTAAGGAGAATTACTATTGAGATCTTTGGAGTAAAAGGGTTAATCACAGCCCCAAAACTTGGGCTATGCAAGTCCGCTGTTGCTACAAGGTTCTTTCTACCATTGAGACACTCAAGGAATAATTTTCTGGACCTTAACTCGTGAGATATTTTTGACCAGTGGTTTACCCCAAGCACTAAACAGAAAACCCTTTCAAGTGAAGCACCCCATTCCACGAGGAAAGCAGATTGTTTTACAGTTCCATTCTCGAGACAAAACGAATAACATCTTTCCTCATTCGACAATTTAGCTAAACATATGCCCTTCGCTTTCTTATTCTTTTCACTCACACAATGTTTACGGCATTGCGCATCATCCTTGAGGGAAGCAAAACGCTTGTCGCATCATAACCTATACCAGTGGTTTTTCTATCTCACCGCTGAACTCTCATTGGTGGAGCATTGAAACGTAAATTGCGAAGCTCAGAAATTCTGTTCCTCCTCCCTGAAAATAGAGTTCAGTAATTTATATATAAAAGTTTACTCATCTAAGTACACAGTTTTCTTTGCCCCGCGAAAACTCGTTTACATGAGAACCTTGGGAAAACGCATCCAAGTAAGACCAAGAGTAATGAACGAGCAGATGATACAAAAAGAAAAAACTTTGCTGGTGGGCAAATTAAGATCTATTGGACATTTTTTTAATTAGCAGAACATGTACAGATATATGACAATGTTATCAATGAATACTGACTCTTAATTCTCCTAATGATTTTTAACTAATGATTCACTTGCACCACCCTGTATCAGTTGATGATGAACATATGTAATTGAACTGAAGTACCTAGACAAAGACAGGGTTCCGTGGTAGCGGTACAAGCTTTCAAACCACCAAAAATTGTGGATGACTTAAATAAAAATCAACGACCAGGTGTCAACAAATTTTATCTTAATATCATGTGGGAGGGTACAAATCCAAGACTGGGACGAACCATTCTGAACCGGTTATTGGTACTATTTTGAAATCAATCCAACACGTAGAGTATTGCTTTGGGTCCAAATATGCTTACACAAAATTTCTGAATAAGTTCTTTCCCCTAGAGGTTTTTTGTTTTCACTCGTCGTGTTTTGCAGATTGAGACTCTGGGATTGCATGTTACAGCCTAATATAACTGCTCTGTAGCTGGATAGTTATCACCTACAATTAAATGTTTTGTTTTATGGAAGTCTTCCAGTATACTAATAATCTCTGCCATGTCTGGTCTTTCAGTGTGATCTGACCGCAGACATCGGCGGACGAGGTCTTGCAATACATGGTCTGTTATCTGAGCGATTTGACGTTCACGGTTTTGATAATCCGGGAATGTCCGAATGCACATTTCACAGAGGAGAACACCGAAACTATAGACATCAATCTAAAAAGCAGAACAAGAAAAGACAATGAAATAAGATCGCTGTTTTCACAAGCTCTTTTCCGTTTGCGTAAACCGAGCACACTCTGCCGTTTGTGTAGACCGAGCACACTTTGCCGTTTGTGTAGACTGAGCACACTCTGCCGTTTTTGTAGACTGAGCACACTGCCGTTTTGCGTTGACCGAGCACACGACTCAAGACCAAGTTACACAAGTACCATGTGATCCCTAATTGTAAAGGGTTTATGTTTCAAAAAAAATTTCTCCAAGGAAATTCTGTAAGCTTATTTTCTCACCTTTGCTGTATGCTTTGCTGGTCTCCACACTTCAGGTGCACTGTAGGCGAAACATCCTGGGCCAATTGACATGAACTGTTCCTCAAACTTAGCAGAGCCATAATCTGACACTTTGCCTCGCCATTGGTCACCCTGTCGCCATAGCAACACATTGCCGCTACTAACATCGCGGTGAAAAATAGGAAAAGGTTTCTTTTGGTGGAGGTAGTTCAACGCTCGAGCCACATCGAGCGAAATTACGGTGATTTCCTTATGGGAAAGAGGTCGTTGTCCCAGTAGCTCGCGCAAATTTGATTCCATCAGCTCAGTAACAAACAATGGAATTTCCTCGTCATTAGTCGCTCCAATAAACTGCAGCAAGCAAGGGTGTCGGCATCTTGAAGCAATATCAATTTCCCTCTGGAACAAACTCTGGTTGTAAGGCGAATTTATTGCCTCATGGATTCGCTTCACGGCAACAGAACAACCACAGTACCTGCCCTCGAAAACCTCGCCCCACCCTCCAACCCCAAGGCTTTTATCAGTCAACTGAATATCATCCCGGGAAATTACCCAATCATTGGACTGTGATCCGGCTTGATTCTCGAGGTTAACAACCTGCTGTCGTAAATTGGAATTTTCTGCTACAATTTCTCTAAATTGCATCTGAAAGTTTTCTATTTGTTGATCCCTTTCTCTAAGCTGTTCACCTAGCCTAGTAGCTTCTTCTATCATTTCTTCTCTCAGTCGTTGTTCCATTAAGTGTACCCTTATTTGCGCGCGTAAGTTCTCTTCTTTTTGCTCCTTCTCAATCAACTGATGTGCCATCTCCCTCAGTTCTTGCTCTCTCTCTCTCTGGTTTGTTCACGAAACTCA
Source organism: Pocillopora damicornis (assembly GCF_964200805.1). Taxonomy (NCBI): domain Eukaryota; kingdom Metazoa; phylum Cnidaria; class Anthozoa; order Scleractinia; family Pocilloporidae; genus Pocillopora; species Pocillopora damicornis. Next base: position 10,784,060 of record NC_142672.1, read on the forward strand.
TTTTCTCTCATCTCATTCTCCGCTGTAACCTCTCTCGATCGTTGTTCCATCTCCCTAAGTTGTCTCAGTAAAGTTTCGTTTTGATGGTTTTTTTCTGACAATTACTGTTCCATCCCGCTAAAATGTCTCTGATAGTCAACAGCCTGCTCCTCCCTTTCTCTAAGCTGTTTGCGCAACTCAGTTTCTCTCGTTTCCTTTTGTGTTAATTCTTCTCTCATCCTTTGCTCCATCTGCTCCAGGCTTAATCGTAAATTTTCTTCTTGTGCCTCTTTCTGTGTTAATCGTTTCTCTACATCTTTCAGGTTCGTTCGTAAATTCTCAACTTGCTCCTCATTCTCTCTCAGCTGTTCTTCTACATTCCTTATCTGCGTCTTAAGATCTTCTTCCCGCTCCACTGTCACTGTCAATTGTTGTATCGTCTCCGTCAACTGCTGGTCCTTTTCGGTGATCTTTTCACACAAAACTACTTGTCTCGCATCTTTTTCAATTATTTCTTCCCTCAACCTGCGTTCCATTTCCTGAAATTGTTCTCCTAAAGTTTCATCTCCCTTAACTTTCTCCTCCAGTTCTTGCTTTTGAATCCTCAGTTGCATCCGGAAGTGTGCTTCTTGACAATCCATTTCTCTGAGCTGTTTTCGTAGCAGAATTTCTGTTGCTTCTTTTTCGATTAATTCTTCTCGTAATCTTCGTTCCTTTTCCAGTTGCCGTTCTTGCTCACATAGTGTTCTTTGGAGGCTTGCTTCTTGACAATCCTTTTCTCTGAGCTGCTTTCGTAGCAGAATTTCTGTCGTTTCTCTTTCGTTTAATTCCGCTCGCAATCTTTGCTCCTTATCCAGTTGTGTTCTAAAATTCTCTTTTCGATCTTCTCTTACTGTCAACTGTTGCTTCATCTTCTGAATTTGTCTCTGAAAGTTTTCCGCATCCTGATGCTTTCTTGAGAGCTGATTGCTTAACAAAACTACTCTAAGTTCTGTTCTTGTAAGTTCCTCTCTTAATCTCTGTTCAGTGTCACTTAACCCTGAACAAAAATTATCCTCTCGTCGCTCTTCCTCTTTCTCTCCGTCGTGGAATCTAACAGCTGTAATGGAAAAATCTTCCTGGTAGTTCTCTTCGGCAGCCTGCGTTTGTTCAAGTGCAGTCTCTTGCTCTTCTCACTTTCTTGAAGTGCTTTGTTCAGAAAAGTTTCTGGTTCCTCTCTTACTTGCTTTTTCGAAATACCATTGTTTTGATGCGTTGTTTCTTCATCCAACTGTGCCCCAGGACCAGGACCCGTTTCTAAGAATCAATCCAAATGGTAAATCTTAGCACTAAACGGGCTAAGCATCATTTAATCTATCAAAAAAATATCATGTGGACACAAAAGCGCGACAAATACCTAGATAATGATGATAAGTCAAAATCTACAGGGCACCACTGAAGTTCAAATGTCCAAGGCGCCACATAACCAAACAAAATGAGACATGTAGCATTTATCAAGTACTGAATAAATTGACCTCGCTCCCAATGTGTGGCTTCATAGCTCAGTTGGTAGAGCATCGCACCGGTATCGCGGAGGTCACGGGTTCGAATCCCGTTGAAGCCCTGATTTTTTTCAGGCTTCTTCTTTCCAATTGCTTAAATTGGAAAATTTACTGCGATGATCACATTTCACTTTCATTTACTGAATATTCTATTGTAAACGGTTAACATGACAGGTAACCAGCCATAAGTATCCTCAATAGAAGAATAGATGAATTCCCAGGGCAGCGAAGAAGTGATACATGTATTTGATGTGAAAAAAAAAAAACAGTAATGGCGATGTGTTTCGGCAGGACAGTGATTTTAGCCCTGATAATGAGAGCTTTTATCTATTGTCGCTGTCAAAGTCCTTGATAATTAGGTTTTTGTGCCTGTGTCTCATACATAGATAACTCTACAGCTCACCTGGCACAATTGGCTTTATGTTCAGAAGACTAGTGTTCCTTACCTGATGAATCATCGTCGGACTGCGAATCGAATTCCTCAGAACTCTCTTCCGGTGATTCAGGCTCTTCAGGTTCAGCGTCAAACTCTCTCTCTAGCATAACAGATTCCAGAGGAATAAACATGGAAAAACCATCTTCACAAGTGAATAGCTGTCTCCCATTCCTTCTTCCACATCCACCTATGCTGAAACTTTCGTCCTACCCGAAGTTCAAAAGGAATTTTACAGCCGTAATTATTTTTACCAGAATATCACAAAGTCGCTAGAAAACCTACGCAGCTATACAAGAGACAATTTCTACCTTCTTTCTTTTAACCAATACTGCAGATAACTTATTTGTTTTCTCACTAATTTGCTTTAAGTTGTTAAAAGCTATCAGCATTTATAAAACTACAACACTTTACATGCAAAACTCCGAGAAATGAATATATGGCTGCTTTTCAGCCTTAAGTGATGGAAAAATGTTCTCTAAAGGTATCAGGCCAAATTGCTGCCAATCTAATAGAGACACAAAGCAGCAAATCTTAAAGCCAAGTCATTCCTGAAGATAAAACATAACCTATCGGTAAATAATAATAAAAGCAGGTGGCACGAATCCTGTTCAAATGGCTGGCCGCTAAATCTTTACATGAGGTTCAGGAGCTAATCCTCTCAGAGAACATCATTTTCTTAGGTCTTGTACTATATAAAGACGGCATCAGTACCGTATGACTGAATCTTAAACATCGATACTTGTTCTATCACTGCTCTTTTTCACAAACAAAATTCTTATAAGTGCAGGCCTTACCATTTCCAAGCCAAGAATCTTTTGAACATTTCCATCAGCGTCTTTCTCCTCACCAATATGACGAACAGTCCCTCGGGATACATGGTCCTCGATAAAGGTCACAACTCTTTGATTGACTTCAAGTTCTGGGTCAATTCTTTCCTTTACTTCACCTTTTCTTCGAAAAAGCCATGACAGTCTTGACAGTCTTGACTGGCTACTAGACGTCAGGTTATTCAAACCCAACGATTTTCTCCAGCCCGGATTTCCCTAGGAACAATTTTAAGAAGATGCTTGAGAAAAAGTAACACGATTTTGTATTTCTTATAGCTGCGTGTAAGGTCAAACCTTCCTCAGCTTTGAACACCTTACAAGAGGTTTTAACATGGAGGTGATCAGTTGTCTACTTACTGATGAGTGCTGTTCTGATAGATATAAAAATCAGAGAAGCATATAAGATACTCAATTATTCTTACATTTTTAATTTCAGGAACAATTGGGCCAGTTAAAACACTTCATACGTAGTACTGGAGAATACTTTTTAAAAATTGCACGTCGTAGGTAAATGACAAAATACAACATGGTCTGTGTTAATTATAGGAAATAACAAGACAATTAAATTGTAAGGCTGATATCAGAGTGGTAACTGATAAGTAAAGGGCCTTATATTCCTGGTGTTCGACAGTAGTCGGTTGTGTGGTCTGAGCGTCCAATTGAGGGTAGCCCTCTACGGGACTGGCGTTGTTGCGTGACGTTTTGACAAATTCAATTGATAACAAAATTGATCATTGTCAAAAGCAATCCGCTGGAAGTGTCTGGCGGCTTGGCTATGCCTCACACTTTATGTAAACAAAGTTTGAACTTTTTATTTTGACGACTTTCTCACGGTTTTCTTCCAACTTTCTCCCCTCTACGTTATTGATCTCACAGCGAAAATGCCCCAGCGTACCGTCGCTAACTGAGCTGACCTTCAAGCAAGTTATGAAGTGATACTACTAAATTTCATTAGGGTGCTGAGCAGCTTGTTTTGTTTGGCATGCATGCAGTGTCCCTAGGGGTTTATTTTAAAAATGGCTCTTCATAACTGTTGAAAAGTGGAATCAAAAGGCACGTGACTGCAATTGTACAGTAAGTCTTGATACGTGCATCTACCCTATTTTTGGACAAGGAAATCGAAACCTCGAATCGCAAAACTCAAAATCGACACTAGACTTGGCAAACAGTGGTTATTACAACTGAAGGGTTTCACTTGCCTGCCACACAGCCCAATAATTTATTTAGCGACTAAGTATTTTCCTGAGGCTTTGGCAATAAAAATATAACGGCGTAATATGCGACTAACACAGTCTATATACTGTAAGATTTTACGCTACTAACCCAGTCGGTAGATTAATTATAATAAATTAATATATAATGAAATTATATTACTGGCGTAAAATCTTACATATATATATCACCGACTGGAAGAAATTACGCCGTTAGTTACTGGCGTAAAATCTTACATATATATATCACCGACTGGAAGAAATTACGCCGTTAGTTACTGGCGTAACATCTTACATATATATATATCACCGACTGGAAGAAATTAAGCCGTTAGTTACTGGCGTAAAATCTTACATATATATATCACCGACTGGAAGATATTACGCCGTTAGTTGCTGGCGTAAAATCTTACATATATATATCACCGACTGGAAGATATTACGCCTTTAGTTACTGGCGTAAAATCTTACATATATATATATATATATCACTGACTGGAAGAAATTAAGCCGTTAGTTACTGGCGTAAAATCTTACATATATATCACCGACTGGAAGAAATTACGCCGTTAGTTACTGGCGTAAAATCTTACATATATATATATCACCGACTGGAAGAAATTAAGCCGTTAGTTACTGGCGTAAAATCTTACATATATATATCACCGACTGGAAGATATTACGCTGTTAGTTACTGGCGTAAAATCTTATATATCACCGACTGGAAGAAATTACGCCTTTAGTTACTGGCGTAAAATCTTACAGTATATAATATACCGACTGGGAGAAATTACGCCGTTAGTTACTGGCGTAAAATCTTCCATATAAACACAACCGACTGGAAGAAATTACGCTTAAGACATAGACGAGCAAGATGAACTTACATTCTTTACCTCTGTATGATGCTTCGATGTCTTTCGATGGGATGGCTGATTCTCAAACATTCGATATTTGTTCGCCATGATTCAAATCCTCGCTATCGTTTTGTACAGCCGTTCTTAACACGTTTCAGTCTATATCTTGGATAACTACGAAGGTTTCTGTTTCGACGTAGTGAACAGGAAGTTGCGTGACAGGCAGCGAAGCCTCTAGATCGTAGACAAAAGGTACACTAACATGCAAAACGTATCCGAATCAAAGTGCTCTGTGAGCAAACTCGTGAATTGACACATGATTTTTTAGATTATGTTTAATGTTATCTGGTTTAGGGAATTTTGTGGTTGATTGTCATATCTAGAGTACGAGCAGTGGTTCAGTGTTCGCTAATGTAGCAAAGAAACAAAGTAACGTTGGGATAAGAAGGCATTACAATTTGAAATGATCATGCTATTACATTTGACAAGGTGGATGATGTCATGTGTTTAAAACGTCTATCATTTTTGTTTCTGGTTCAAAAGAAAAGGTTGGAAGTAAATGTGGGTGAAAAGTGAAATTTACTGTCTGATTCGCTCCTGTGATTGAAGGGCTACTTTATGTTGAAGATTTCACCACTAACTGATTTTTGCGTACATGACCGTACATGGAATTTATTTGCACTTGTAGTAGTATAGTCAAAATTTGTGTTCCATATGCGGCTAGTAAGCTTCGAAGTGCGATCTGTGGTGACACTTTTGAAATGTAAGTTGCGTAACGAACTTCTAGGTTTTTAAATAATTAGTCACCTGATCTATTTTTGCCGCGTTGCGCTAAGATAATTAAATATTCACAAAAAAATGACAAACGGCTTGAGAAAAGCAAATCACTGTCTTTCGTTGTGAATATTAGAAAATAAAGGCAATACTGTCTCAATGAAAACATTAACGATTCCCTCTTTATCAAATGAGACAAAGGGGAACGAGTTTTGAGTGATATAACTAAGGCAAGCCTGCCACTGTCATTTTGGATCTCCGCCTGGGTAGATTTAAGTCACGTGCTAGGCAACGTATAATCAATAGCAAGATAGAATTTCATTTCAGGCCTATTTATCAATTTTGTGGTGTGTAACGTTCGCATTTTAGTACGTTGTATGTATGTTGAATCTTCAAATTGTCTTGAAACTTAAAATAAATTTGTTCTTTAAAAATTCACTGAAAATCGGTTGCTAAAATTGTTTGTTTAGGTGTTATTTGATTTTCGTGTTAACTTGTTATTTCGTGAGTCGCCGGCATCTTTTGTTGCTTCACACAGGAAAAACACACGCGACGAAACGTAATGATCAATTTTGTCCTCAATCTCACGCTATAACAGAAAAAGCTTTTGAACATCTGTAAACTCCGAGCGCTTCGCAGTAAGTGATATTTTCAAAGAATCTTCGGATTGTTTTCAAGTTCAAGGATTGTAAATTACAATTTTATGAAAAACGAAGGTTGTTCTGTTATTTCAGTGTGAATCCTTGCATGCCTGCCAGTCGCTGGCGCCGCTTGTTGAAACTAAAACGAAAAAAAAAAACAACTCTTTTAAGATTATCATTGGCTTCTTTTTCACCCCACCACTATTCTTAGCAACAAAGGTCGCCATTTCGTCTGTTTATTGCTCGCCAAAAACTATAAAATGCACTCAAAAGCCTAAAATCTAAAAAAAGCTTACAGGAATCGACCAATCGAGCGAGCGAGCGAGCGAGCGTATGCCATTCCCCACATCGTATCTATAACTCACTCTTGCGCATGCACGCAATTCACGAGTTAAAAATGAACATGCGCAGTTAAGCCCTACTGCAATCAAAGAGGGTTTTTTTGTATCCGTGTTCCAAAATTGACTAACAAAGCACGAGAAGATTTCCTGTTAAATAAAGTGACAACTTACATATCATAGGAAACCTTGGTTTTTTTTTTAACGGTTAGTCATTATTCAGAATCAAGCAATTAATCAGTTTTTAAGAGAGGATGCCAGATGAGGTAATAGTAATAGCTCTGATGAAGGGCTAACGCTCGAAACGTCAGCATTGAAACCCTTTACGATGGCCAATTTACGTTATCAACTCAGTTGATATTACTAAATTACCCTGAGGTAATAGTCTGTTGATAATCAAGAATTAAGATCTTGTTCTTTCAGACTGAAACCTTACTCTGAGCTGCATTGTTTGGAGGAAAAAAAATTATTAGCAGCAGTTTACCGGTGCTGTCAAATTTGCATATCGTATAAAATGTCCTTGTCGATTCGTTTTACAAGACCCTTGTGTCACGCTGATTACCATCTGTAAATTACCGGTAGTTAAGACACATTTGTTCGTTCCTTGTAGCATATAATAAGTGTTGAGATGAGTGATTTTAATTGGCACCGTTTTGTTTTAAGTTGAATGATAATCAACGTCTCAGGTAGCCATCCTGATAACGTTAGAATTCCGCTTTGATTTGGTAATGGTGCTTTCATTAAATGAAACACGTGACACACCTGCGAAGGCATCTTCCATGCCACACTTCTGTGACCACGCCTGTCCTCACCACATGTATGTTATTCCTCTCCTGAGGGCCTTGTTAGTGCAACGCATCTATGAAACCCACATAAGCTATCATTCAGAGCTATTGCTTTAATTCTACTCAAATCTACAATTTACATGTACAAAGCTAACAATACTTTTCTCCAGTTAAACTGCAGTAATACATCAGGTTAGCAGCCACCATAATAAATATGGTTTCTACAAATGATATACCTCAAAAAAGCTCGAATACTTATTTGCTTAGTGGGTAAGTATTTACAATTACTTTATTCAAATACTTGCGCAAGAATAACAAAAAATTTTACCAATTAACACGCAGCTCACTGTCTGATCGGGTTATACATAGAAAATTCCACCTAAATTCTTTGTCATCTTTGCTTTGCCGCTCGTCACTAGTTTATTTCGTTTGATCATTGTTTATTTCCTATAATATATTTGTAAATTTTTATAGGTGACCTTGGTAACAAAAGCGGCACTTCAAAAAGCACAACCATCTCTATGCCACTCGTATAACCAAAGAACAAAAGTTTCTGAAAACAAAAGCAGAAGCTGACGTCATGTGCAGTCTAACCTGTATTAAGCGGTTACCCATGGGAAATGGCGGGGATAGAAGAGCGGAAATATAAAAACCAAAAAAACGCCATTTTATGCCATAATTGACCGTTAAATCAAAAAAAGTTGCTCGAAAAATATATACTTACACTGATTTCGGGAGAGAAATATGTATTAAATTTTACTTCAAAGATTATTCTAAATTTCATTTGAGTGGTCCCGCTTTAAGTGACCGTTCAACGCGGACAAAAGACGATACAAACAGGCCGATGGGACTCACTCAAAGGTGACCACGACTGCTTAATAGGGGTAAGCGTCCAATAGAGGTGAAAATTACAGTGATTGAAAGGCGAAACAGATTCGGGATTTTGAAAACCGGCCGCTTAATACAGGGTGACCACCCTATACAGGTTCGACTGTAAGTTTTTCCTGAAACGATCTGTGCTTTGCAGTCTCCTTTAAAACCATTTATTTTTTGGGTAGGATAAAAAAACAACGTTCTTTTGTTGAGGACCGGGAGCGTCATTCCTTGACGCCTCCAAAAAGCGGCTGTTAATGAGACGATAAGACCGCAAGAATAACAAAAGTTTCGAAATATGAGATCAAAATTTTCATAATACTGTTCTGGATTTTGTTGAAAACTAACAAGGCAAAATATCTGACCACTACCAAACATCTATGAAAACAGCTGTAAAAAAAAGTGTTGTATTTTAAAACACTTAAGCCTTTAGCAGTTATTGAAAAGTTATGCAAAGGCCGTAACTTGGAATTCTCAGGTATAGAGATGAAAAATCGATCTAAATAATGACCTTATCAAACCTTACTTAATGCTGTTAACCTGAGCTGTGATTCTGCGATTCCATCCTGAGCAGTTTAGCGTTTAAAAAATTTGTGAAAGTTTGTGTTATAACTAAGCAGTAGACCGCATTTTCCATCGGTTTACGATTTCTACGAAAGCGATCGAAAACGAATAAAGCACTTGTTAAGAGATGTGACTGTCTGCCTGCTACCAGGATGTTCGATTTCAAGTTAAACGCGTTCTTACCTTTGTTTCAATGTAACAATCAATGTAACAAACGCGAAGACTGATTAAATACTTACAACGGGCAGTGATTCGTCAGTAGGTAAGGTCTTACTGTAAAGATAGGCCGTTTTACTAGGGAAAGTTTGGTTTAAATGTTCAGTTATTATCTCCTCCATATTCGGCCTGTCACCGGGTGCTTCCATCAGGCAGCTATCTACAAGGTGTCTAAATCCGTCGTCCCTTACCAACTTTACTTGGCGACGACGTTCATTAGGATTTGGCGGTTCCCTGATGCACACTTCGCAAAGAAGAACACCAAAGCTATAGACATCAACCTAAAGACAAAATTTAATTCAGAGGTATCTTAATCCGTTTCTGCTCCTTTTCTGAGGGTGGGCTATTGATATTTAAGAGCAAATCAAGCAATAAAACATCTTATCGTCAGTTAAAATTTTAAAAATGCGGAAAGAGTACTTAGGAAAACTGACTTCAAGATGCTTACCTTACAGCTGTTACATCCCGTTTCATCAACGATCTCCGGTGCACAATAAGGTACAGCGCCTGCGTAGTTACTCACGCTCTGGCGAACAAAATTGGCTGTACCATAATCAGAAACTTTTGCTCTCCATTGCTCTCCCTTTTTCCATAATAATACGTTAGCGCTACTAACGTCCCGATGGATTATGGGTTCGGGTGTGTTTTGGTGCAGGTAGTTTAGAGCTAGAGCCACATCTAGAAAGATAACGAAAACTTCTTTTCCGGTAAGTTTGTGATCTTCATATAGTTTCCTTAGGCTTGTGTCCATGAGTTCCGTTACAATGAGCGGTTTCTTATCGTCTGCCGTTGCCCCAATAAACTGCAACAAACAAGGATGGCGACATCTCGAGGCCATGGCGATTTCTCTTTCAAACAGTTGTATGTTGTAAGGAGACACAATTACATCATGCATTTCTTTTACAGCAACATCACAGCAGCGAAATTTACCCTGGACCACGCTCCCCCATGCTCCTTTTCCGAGAATTTTACCCATTAGTTGAACTTCATTTCGATTTATAACCCAGTCACGATTTTTTTTTACTTCTGGTCTCAATTGTAGCTGTTGGCTCTGAGAAGATATTTGCTCTTGCCTGAGTTCAATATTTCGCCGGTCCATCTCATTCAGTTGTGTTCTTAGATCAGAAACTGTTGCGTCTCTTTCCTCTTTAATTCTCTCTAATTCTGATACCCTCTCCTCTTTTCTATTGATTTCTCGTCTTAGGTATCTGATGGTCGCCTCTGTATCTCTTAATTCATCTCGTGCTCTCCAAAAGTTTAACCTTGTTAGTGTCTGACCCATCCCGCATATGAACTCTCTTTCTGAGATCCTCTTCTCCTTCTCTACCTAACAAGAAAGTAAATAGCGCTCATCTAGTGCAGAATTTTGGCGTTTTAAAGCTAAAATACTTCATATTGTTTAAAAAACGACGAGAATTCCATCGAAAAGAACTAATAGAAAGGCATTAATGATCACAAATAATAATGATACTAATAATAATGACAAATGCTATGATGAAAATGATAATGAGTTTGAATGATAGAAATTTTTAAGTTTACAATCTACACATGCCATGTGACAAAGCTTATCTGCGCAGAGGAGAGTTCACCGAAAAAAATGATTTCTGCTCTTGACGTGAAATGGTTTCTGTCAGAAGCTATTATTAAGAAACCAAAATATACCACTTTCTTTGAGCCTTGAAACGAAAGAGTTCATTTCAAGTGCCAGTCTCTTGAAATATACTTCGTTTTTTAAGTCTTTAAGCGAAACGGCGCTTGACACTACAATTTACGTGAAATATGCCCCGTTCTCTGGGCCGCGAGGCGAGGCAGCTCTTTGCAAGCGCAGATCAGAAGCAAGTGCTATTGACTTAAATTTCTTGTCCTTTATAAAGCTATGATGACAGCTCGCTACAACCTAGCCAAACAAAATGCACAAATAATATATAAGATTCTCGAAGTTATTATACGAGACAGCTCATTTCGAGCGCGCGACCCAGACATTGAAGAACCACCTGACATATATCTTCCCGTTTTCTTCAATAAATTGTGATGCAGATATGTGTTCTGCACAAAAATGCCCATGTAAATTAATCTATTCGTGTCCATCGGACTCCATCGGACTGCGAAAGAAGTAGAACAGGGAATACAAATCATCAAATATGTTGACTAATGATGTATTTAATCATTAGCCTTTCCGGTAGCATCTTTCCAATTTTACCGACAGACTTCCGATTTTCCAATGGAAAGCGTGTTTTCTCCAATGGAATCTATTTGTGCGTATTGGAAAACCCTCAAATAATATAGAAAATCAAACACGTGATCCTGAAAAATTGACGTTAACTGTTCTTGCAAAATTAAAATAATTCTTTCAAAACAAGCCTGAATCCGAAGGTCTGAGGTTGGATTGCTGATGGGGACTCAGAATTTTTTCTTTGTTCCACGCTCGTGACAAGACGAAAACATATTTCTCTTATTTTTTACCGAGCTCAAAACTTACCATCTCTCTTAGTTCTATCTACAAACATTACGCTTTCGACTCTGCTAATCCTAGCAGGATGCGTGTCACATCAGGCCTGACGCGGTCTGGCATCACGATTGAATCCGCAGAGATAATCACACAGAACAAAGCCAGACATTATTTTTAATAAAGACTTGGAAAATTTCATTTGTGGTCTTTTCAATTGTTTCCCTGACAAATTCTGCTGTGGGGCGACTTTCGCCCGAGTGTTACGTTTCATAACTCTGAGTGTTAAATAACTAGGCCACTTGATTGTTTGTCAAAAGAGCTTTGATAGTGGCAGTAACGCTTTCGAAGGCTATTTTGAGCCCAAGTGACCCAAAAGCCAAGGGTTTTTTTTTCAAAAACCTCTTAGTTAAGAGTGAACGAGAAGTTCGGTCACGATCCAAATTGATGTAGCTTCTGGAAAATCCTAAACTAAATTTTTGTGCGCGTTGAATAAGGAGGCAAGGGTCTAAAATGGGCCGCTGTAAGTACAAAACATCCTTACAACTAAAGTAAATATTTTGCATCTGATCAAGTCCAATTGTTCAGTAAGTCAAGACTGTGGAATCTGCCTTCATAAACATATTTAAATTTTACGGAGAGTGTCGTTGTTCGTCGTGGTTTTATGGATAACTGAATGTTTAAATGTTTGTCTCACGATGTAAGAGTCAGTCTTTTCAATCTTGTATCGATCGCGACATTTCAACCGCTATGCTGCGAGTCTTCAGTTGTAGCCTGACTGACGAAGGCCTGCAGTATAACATTTGAAACGTCGCGTATCATTACACGATTGATTAGACCGACTCTTACATCGTGAGGCAAACGATTAACCCGTTAACTCCCGGCGATGATCAACATTCAACTTCTCCCAATAATATCCATACATTATCCAGCAAACAGGTAATGAGGATACTCAAACTTATCAGGTAGAAGTTGTCATCTTGATCTAATACCAAATTCTTTTAACTAAGTGACAAGGGAATGTGTAGCAGCTAGCGTAGATGGAAAGGAGACCGTTAAATTGGAGATAATTACAATTCAATTCGCCGCATAATTCTGAAGGTGCTATTTATCGCTTATCGAAATGAAAGCCGAGCCATAAGATACGATACGATAAGATTGAATGTAAACACGCAAGAGAAAAATGCGCAGTCAACTCAACTGAAATATAAGCGGTCTCCCAAGTAACAACCATCTTAAAATTTTAATGGCATGTATTGCAACGGGATGCAACTTGGTTCTAAACGATAAATGCACACATCGTGATGCGGCAAGCATCTTTGTAGTTTTCATTCAACCAGAATCCTTAATTAAGCTTTAACCTTTGTACCGTCCTAACAATCATAAGTCGTATTCGTTTACGCTTGTCTGTTTCTTATTATCAGTTTATGGAGAGATCATAACCATTTCATTTGTTATTACATTTTTGTACAGGAAAAGCATATGTTGCATGTTACAACTTTGTAAGAAAAAGTGTGATCAGAAGCAGTTGAATTTAATTGAAGCCATCGTTCTTAATGGGCTGACTCATTATTTCTACTTCCTGATTTAACACTCCAGTCGTCAAGTATCATGTCTGCCGACAGAACAATTTTCATGCCCAAACCTTTCACTGCTGTTTATATCCGAGTCAGTAGAACTGAAAGCGCCCACAGAAGTATTTGCTGCAAAGTCTGATATCCCAGACTGATGGATGGCAACTTACATTGAATTTCTTACTGTATTTATCGGTGGAAATGACTTACTTGTTCTGTTTGTCGGTTGAATAACTGTAGTCGTTCCTCAAGAGAAAGAGTCTCCAAAAACAGTTCAGCTAAGGCGTGTTTAAGGAGTTTCAAATTATCGTCGAGGCCCTCAGCACAGTCCCTATCGAAGACGACTTCGTTGTGTCAGCGACAACAAATCGCGTTTTGTCACCTGGATCTTCCTTTAGCCTCGTTACTCTTTCTAATTTTTTGCATCACTGCCTCGTAGAAGCATGAAAAACATGTCACTTAAAGAGGGCGCATTCCTTAATGTCCTGAATGAGAAGGTAATGTACAGTCATGCTGAATTCGTTTTTAACATCGCAAAAAGAGCGAGTGTTATCCGTACACTTTTCAGACAGTAAGCAAGTGACAATCTTTCAAAAACACAATACTGGGAATATAACTGACACCCTATTGGGGGAGGGTTGGCTAAACAAATGTATGGGTGGGGGTGGGGTGGGTCTTTGAGCCGTGAATTAACATACCTACTTCAGACTCAAATGCTTTGCACCTCAAGTAAAACGAAAAATCGATCAGAAAGCGGCAAGTGATTCGCACTTATTAACAACTCTAAACTATATGAAAATTCACATATTTGCACTGCGGTGGAGATGAAATTAGAAGATCCTCGCAGCTAAGAAACACTACTGAAACTAGTAGTTGTAAGTAGGACCTGAAGATCTTCTAATTTCATCTCCACCGCAGTGCAAATATGTGAATTTTCATATATCTAAATCTTCATTCACTCGGATGTTTATTTGTACCCAATTCATTGACCAGCTCCCAGTTGGCTTGTTAGCTCAATTGGTAGAGCGCTGCACCGGTATCGCAGAGGTCATGGGTTCAAATCCCGTACGGGCCTGAAATTTTTTTCAGGTCCTACTTACAACTACTAGTTTCAGTAGTGTTTCTTAGCTGCGAGGATCTTCTAATTTCAACTCTAAACTAATAATTTCGTTGTTATTTTTTAAAGCTTTGTCGTAGCGTTGGAATACGAAATATGCTTGCTTCTGGAAGCCTGCATAGTTTCCAATTTCAAATATTGAAAGTTTTCAACCAAGGAAATGCATACTGTTTTTGGAAATAATCAAAATCTGGTTAATGGTTCAGAGGACTTGCCTATCAGCCTTTTGGCCTTACCATCGGTCACTAAATCACAATAACTCTAGGCAAAATTTCAACAACAAGTTCGATTGTTACTAGCGAAGGATATCGCTAAAACTGATAGGTGTCAAGATCTGGTGTCAAACTACAGATAAAAAAACCGAACTATTCTCGATGACACGAGAAAAAAGTCCGAACAAGCGTTGCATAGCATAACTGCGAGTTGATATCAAAAACAATCGACCGACACTCAGAGCGAAAAACAAAGGAAACTTCTGCTTAGCGAACAGAATCCTTTTGTATTAGACCATATGGTCAAGTGGGCACTTCAAGGTCATTACTGCGGATATATCATTATAGCACATAAGAGCTCATAAAATAAATGTTTATGTCTCTTCTTCTTAAAGCGTGGCAATCAATCAAACTTGAGCTCCGGATCTTGTATACTGGGTTCGGAAGTATACTCCCGATGAACTTTAATCCTTTACCTTTCATGTTTCTTCAGGAGAATTGATTCAAATGTTGAATTTCTGTACCTTAGAGAACAAAATTCTCGTCCTCGTCTCGTTGTGCTCAACAGGACATTTCTCTTTCTACATCTTGGATCATATTTCAAGTAGCTGGAGGTTTTAGTATAGTGACATAATTCAGCAGGCCATAAACCCGTAGATGGGGTGCCCAAGCCAGTAAACATGCAAATAATTCACTGGGAGAAGAAGGCTTTTATCGCGAGCGTCCGAGGATTAACTTGCAAGACATTTGTATGGGAGATGAAATAGATTCCTCAACAAAACAGTATTAGACGGGAATTTCTACAGTATAGTAACCATGTTGTTCTGGATAAACCGCAGACATATCTCAAATTAAGCTGAGTAACAAATACTTTTGGATCAGAATGTTGTTTTTTAGAGTAGAGCTGCCTTTGTAAATATCTTATAAAAAAATAATGATATTAAAATAAACAAAATGGAACGAAATTTTCACAACTTGGAAAAGACATTATTACCACAGAGTCATACTCCTAGTGTTTCTCGCTTGCCTGTTTAGGCTAACTTCGATAATAGCACGATTAGTTATTCGCTGAGTTTATTTCATTATTGTGATCAAATAAAACTAAAGACCTATTTCAAGAAGGTAGGTAAGCCTTAGGTGACCCCTATCTAACATTCGTATATCTCTTTCCTCTTATTCTGGCCAACACGTTTACAAAGTAGGGAGGGTTACACCAGCTGCCGGCTGTATGGTAATGGTGGACAGTTGAGACACGTTTTTTTCAAGATGGTCCGTGTAAGGGTTAAGCTAAGCTATTTCAGATGGCTTCGTTTTGTTCTGGTTTTGAATGAACACCATTACATGACCATGGAAGTAGCGGAAATGTCACTGGACATGCCTGTTGTTAACCCTTTAACTTCCATGAGTGACCGAGACAAAATTTCTCCTTACAATATCAATACAGTATTAACCAGGTAAGTGATGAGAATAAAGAAAAATATCAATTTGGGGATAATTAGTTGATCCAATACTAAATTCTCTGAACTAACATTATAAGAATTGTATTGTTGACAGTAAGGAGAATTACAAATTTGATCTGGGAGTAAAAGGGTTAATGGGCGTTCAAAATTTGTGCCTCTACTGAAACAAAGAAAATCAAATCACCCGCCTTAGAAGCTGCTCTCTCCCTTTGCACCTTAAGATCGCATTTTCGAAATTTCAGTGATCGTTACAGATCTTTAGTTGCATGACTTCTCGTAACCGTGCCGTTTATCAGCGTGAAATTTCAGGAAAACTACACTAAATAAATATTTCTCATTTCACACAAGCTAAAAATTTAATATTTACGTACATGTACAATACTTCGAATACTTATCAATGGTTGAATTACAGTACTGCAGAGCAAACAAAAACTCAAACACCTTTCTGGTCATACTTTAAAAGTCTTTCAAACTCGATTCAAAGATGTTCGCGAGTCGGTGTTACAAATGAATCATTTTCCTTCGTTTAGTCCAAAATGGTTCACATTCTTATAAAATGGAGTCACTTACATTCCTTACAGTTGACACTACTAAAACATACAATGATAAACACGCTCGCGTTCATTTTGCTTCCGTTCTGTTCCTGTAGTGACTAACCAAAGGTGAAATATACAAAAATCCGGAGAAGCTGTAATAAGAGTTTAATGACTACTCCTTAAGTATACCTATATATTCTTTACAATTTTGGTTGGCAGCTAAAAGCATTCCAATTAACCCGGCTTGTTCGTGTTATGAAAATCACTTTCCGAAGTTATCAAAGGTTTAAGCTATGTGTACAATTCTTTGCTCTCGCAGTTCTGGACTGCTAATCCGTATAACAGCAACCAAAAGATCACATTTTAAACTTTTAAATAATAGAAAAAAAGCAATGTTAAACTTGACTTCAAAACACAGGTGGAAAACGAGCCTTTGGCCTTTTTTTTTCTTGACCGACGAGTTTTCTGTTTTTAAAACAGAGAAATGGCCAGGTTCAGACGCAGAAAATAACTGAGTCAAACCTCTCGAACCCCTCTTAGACTTTCTCTCTCTCTC
>NC_142672.1:11621199-11698699 GCF_964200805.1 Pocillopora damicornis
TTAAAAGATCTTTTTTGCAAAGGGAATTAAGCACAGAAGGTGTAAACTTCTCGTGATCACTCCCCCCCTTGCCTCCTCCACCACCATTGTGTGCATCATATTTTCCCTTCTTGGGAGGAGAAGGCATACAGACTGGCTAGTTTAGCTGAATCAGGCTGGAACACTCCTTGACTCAGGAATGGAAGTCTCCTGCACAGCTACCTGTAAGGAGGATGCTGCTCTGTTCTTCCTCCAAGCTCTCTTTGCAGTGAGCTGGGTCATTCTTAATGATTTCAATGTTCTAAAAACCATTTCTGACTGAAGTGTGCATAAATGCCCAATAAAGCTTACACAAAAATGTTACATTAATGAGCCACAAAACTGGCTTATAACAAGGCTAATATCAAAATGTCAGCACTCCTAAACTATACACTAAAGTATTCCCTTCAAAATACCATCTTATCTAAAAAAAATTTCCATTTCAATTACCATCAACTACATTGTATATCAATCATGTTACATAAATGTAAGTGAGCCAAATGTTTGACATAAAATTTGTGGCAAATTTCCACACATTATTCCCATACTTATCATTGTTCTGGTTACATTTAGCATGTGTAACCAGTTAGCTGTTGGCCAACAAATGTATCTAGATCATATGAAATGTTAACTGACAATAAAACAATAAAAGACTCTTATAAAATTACCTATTAACACATTCTGTATGGAATTTCAATGAGTCATAAGTTGAAAATTAAGGAGTCTTGATGATTTGGCTCCTGGAGGAATACTTCCCATAGAAACTGATTACTTCCCAAGTCCCTTTTTTCCACTTGTAATAATTTAAGTTTCTAGAAATGTCTGGGCTACTGCCTCATCTTTGAAAAGGGGGATTTCAGTGACTGTTTTTCATATGTTATTTTGTAATTTAGGCAAAGATTCTTGTAGCCCTTAGCAAAACCCACCTGGTATAACTGATATTTCATGCCATTTACTAGTTTTTTAAACTACAATTTTTCCACCAACTGCCACAGCAGTGGCTGACCTTAAGACATCAGACATATTTGAAATCTTGGCCCATTGGCCTGTTGATGGATTGTAATACCCTGCACTGTTCAGGCAATGCTCACCATTGCAATCAGCAATGACAAAAACAAGTTCTTCTAGTAAAAGTGCATTGTGTTCAGCAATTAGCAAATCCCATTGATACTCCTTGTCTCCATCCATTAAGAACTAGATTGAAAATATGAACATTATGCCAGTAATCCTCTCCACCAATTAAATAGAGCTCTTCATTAAATGGTGTGACACTTCATTCCAATCTGTGATATTCAGTGTTAAGAGCGCTTCATTCATTTTTTGGGGGTCGAAACAACACACTGAACCACGAGGATTCCCTCTACCCATTTCGTACAAGAGTCCTCCACACACGGTAACACCATGATTGGGACTCATAGGTCTTGTAGCGAGAACAAAACAATAAATTTCATCTTTATAGATATCTCTAAAAACTCCATCGGTGATTACCGCCACACGCGAAGTTTATGTGAAATGTCCCGGGCGAGCACCGGATATAGAAACAAGTCCAGTGCTTGTGCAAGTGGCATTCTTGGAAACTAGCTCTTGGTCAAACATTCCCAGAGACTTAACTTTTTCATCGAAAATAGTCTGGCACATTCATTAGTTCTGAAATTCAAGATTCTCTGGTTGGCACATCATGTTTCACCCAAGGAATGACTGTTCTACCAGAGTGTCCTTGGGCTCGAGTCTTCATAACACACATCCAGAGAATTTTTGTTTCTCTGAACTTGTTGAGTTTGTAGATTAGCTCATCTTCAAAATCTACATAGCATGGTTTGCCTCTCCTGCGTGCTGGCCGCCATAATCGACTCTAGATGCTAGTTTATGTAACGAACACAAATTATAGCGAGTCACTTCTCTCTCCCATAGCTTCTTGTAAACATTTTTCAAATTTGGTCTGCTAACAATCGCATTATTCGACATTTTACACTCTAAGTAAATTTAAAAAGTTGAAATGAGTTCCGTCAAATCCCTTCGAGTCGCCCCTCCTCTACCAGTGCAGTATTCACAGCGCACTCTTTCCAGTTTGTGCAGCAAGTTTGCTATAAACCCGTAAAATAGTAAAAATAACTGTGTTAGCGCACATTTGGCTAAATTTGTCTTTTTTGAAATTATAATTACTATTCCTACTATTACTATTTTTCAAGCAAAAAGTAGTCATGATAGTTAGCAAAATCATTCATATTTTGATCATGGATTAGAAAAAAAAAATTAACCGCTTTATACGAAACCCGCTTGTTTAATGTCAACTAAGCCAGCCGTGACCGCACGTGATTTGATCCTCTGGGGTGTTCTACTGGAAATTGAAATACTGTACTGAAATACTTATCTTCAGTATTCGTGCTCTCCTTCTCAGTAATACAACTATGGCTAATAGAAAGAAGGTCAAACGTCGACTTTTCGAGAAGGAATAATTTTGATTTTTCCTTCTGTATCGTCCATTGATCTGTCGCGGCTTCGGGGCTAATTCCACCCTTTGTTTTACAACAAAACAGAGATCTTGATCTTTCAAAGCGGGAGACATCTCTTTCGTAAAGTGCTCCTCCAACCGGTCAGCTGTAGCTGGTAAATCACACTAGCCCCAACTTATGCAGCATGCAACACTCTAAAAAGAGTCTCAGCATCTAAAAAATATTTGAATAACTTGACTAGACAAGACATTTATTTTCACTTAAATTAGAATAATTTATTCACGTGCGAATCGTAAACGTATTCGCGGCTGCTAGAATGTAAATTACCGTAAATATCTAAAAGCATTACAAACTTGATTTTATGTCTTACTGTTTGAATTGATGTCCTCAATGTCAAAATTTTAATATTTACATCATTCTATCTCTTAAAGTATTGAATTTTTCTTTGGAATAAGAGACAAATTGTATATTATTCATCAATTTTTTGTCAGACGAAACGGAAGCTGTAGTTGCTATTGCGCAACCTGTCTATTCACAAGAAAAACGCACCACAGAATATGAGCTTAGTTCACGAATGGCAAACATTTCTAGAAAACAGAGGTCGAGTGGTTTATTTCACGGCTTGCACATCAGGATGATTATTTTCAAAGGTTTATCAGCTAAAACTCCAAATTGAACTCTCTTTGCGTGATCAAAAATAAACTGTCATCGGATATGCAGTAAACAGAAATAACTCATGGTGATATTGATGAATTATTTTCTCTGGGGTTCCGAATGGTTTTCAAATAGGTCCACCTCTGTTTGGGGACTGTTTTCCGATTTATCGTCGTCGAATTCGGGATCGTTTGGCCTTGGTCCAAGTTCACTCAAGTCTAGAAACATGGTGTTGTTCTGCGCGTCGTTGCTGTTCACTTCTTCGTGTTTGCTGCATGTTACGCCACAGGCGTCGCAGAAATTGGCGATAACACAAACGAGGAAGCCGCTAAAAAATGAAACCATTCCGCAAGTGAGCACAGCTTGGCTGGAGCCTTTTGTAAAAGATCCAGACCAGTGCAGTCCTAGGAGCACACAACCAATGAAGATCAAGACGAAAGGAACCACGCAAATGGCGCAGAGTTGATATCGGGTCTTCCAACTCCAGAACTCCTGCCATTTGGTCTGGGAGACATTAGTTGGCGACTCACCAATTTCGACGGTTACATTTTCACGCATTATCTCCCTTTACGTTGCTTTTGAGCAATCATCTGGCCATTGAAACACGAGAGTATCTTCGAAGGAATCAAAGCCAACACGTGTGCAAAGTCAGCCCCTAATAAAAGCGACAACTATTCTCTCGCCTGGAGCAATGTTTACGTTTATCGTTTTCCTGTCACACACAAAATATAACACAACGTCCGTGTGGTCAATTGATCTATGACGTCACGAGCTTGTTAATTTCGCCGGTAATGTAATCGACACAAACGATGACAGTTTTGAAAGCAGAGAGGGTATTTCTTACAATCATCACGCTAGCTTGAAAAGGATTTTACAAAAAGTAAAAGTATTCCAAATTTAAAGGGCAATATTTAACATCGATTGTCAATTCTTTAATCAATTTTTGATAAGAAAGCAGATACAAATTGTTCCCTCTTTTATCTTTACCGTTCCGGTCGTGCACTTTCCAGATTAAGCCCGTATTGCACAATGTTGCAGTTATAGATTAGCATATCTTGTTACGCTATCAGCTTTTAAGCACGTTCTCACTTTTTGGTATAAAACGTGCTACTTCCAAGGGATCATATGAGGTAAATGAGTTGTCAAAAAAATTTTAAGTGTATTCGGTTGCGTTATTTGTCTTTAAATTTAACGCTGGACAAAAGAAAAGGAACCGATAATGTAAACGAAAACTAGTGCGGGAACAATTGCTCACACCTGAGGTCACGATCATTTAAAATCCAGGGCCATTAAACAAATGGAAAACTTGGGTACTTAATCTCAAATGACAAACCCAAATCAAAACACCAATTTCCTTAGTGTCTCTTCTGTATTTGTTGATCCTGCTTATTATGGTTTGCCGCAGTTCCGTTGGGTCCACTCTTCCCGTCGGTGTCAGGCTGTGAAGCTGTGCGTCCTTCTGTGCTACTTGTTCCTCTGTGTGCACGGTTTCTTTGTGCTTCCTGTTTCTCTGCTCCTACCGTTCCTTTGTTCCCCTAAGTACGCTCAAAGTTCCTTTGTATCAACTGTTCCTCTGTCCTTCTGTACACGCTCAAAGTTCCTTTCTATCGAATGTTCTTCTGTTCCTCTCTGTTTCCTGTTTCTCTACTCCCACTGTTCCTTTGTTCCCCTAAACAGACCCAAAGTTCCTTTGTACTAACTGCCCCTTTGAACCTCTTTTCCACGTTAGCTGCTGTTTCTCCATGTCTGCTCTTGAGTCAACAGGAAGCTTGGTCACTTGTGAGCATCGTTTTCTCCTAGGAAGGAGGGAATCGACCCAGATGTGGCAGCTTCTATGACAGGTTCGTGCTTTATTTAGCATGAACTACTAAAACAGCTCCAAAGGTTAAAACTCCGGGCTCCGTCGTCCCTGATCCGCATTCTATGGCAACCAAACTTACTTACTTTATAAATTGCTATGATTGTTTAGTCGAGTCCTCATCCATTCATGTCTGATCAGCGCTAAGTCTACGCTCAGAGACCGATCGCACATCCTCTTAATGATACTGAACTCTCTGTTGCTGTGCTATTTTTCACGAATAAATACTTAACTTTCTATGGACCTGGTGTCTCTCCTATCCAGAGAGAGAGAAAAAAGACAATCGATAATGACCTCCCTCAGGAGCCCATTACGAGTAATGGGCTACTGCCGTCCTCAGACAATCCATGCTGGGATCCACTGTTTCAAAGAACAACAAGCAGCATGCCATGAAATTCGGGTAAACATTCAAAAGTATTTTAAATATTTATTGTCTGAAAAGTTTGTTAATCGAAAGGGAGTGAAGAGGCCCTTTAACAGTGGTTAATATAAATAATTTCCTGCGGCTTATTGACTTGCAATCGCTGACAAACAAAAAGCGTAATAATTCGCGGCGATTACACCTTAATCAGCGAGATATTTCGAACCTCCCGCTGACGGCCTTTATGGTCGTGGTCATCTATGGAATTGGTGGGACAAACATTTTAGATCACTTAATTAAAACTAACGTTGCCGATAAGAGTGAGTCACAACAGGCCCTCAATGACTCTGAAAGTAAGCTTCAACAGTTTTTAATTAGGCATCACACCTTAAATCTGTAAACTTCCTTTAAGACTTTTAATTAACTTTACTGCTGGGCCCAAAAACTGGGGAGGGAAGACAATGGAATTAGAATCAACCGTTCGGATACCTATTTACAAAGGTAATCAGAGGAGAAACCAAGGCTCAAAACATAGCCACGACAATGCATTCACGCACCTTCTGTCTCTAGGCTGGCAAACAATCTGTAGATCATTGGCCATAATTCTGCTGCCTGGTTTGATACTTTTCGGAGGAATCACGGTATTCATCACTGGCTGTTTAAAAAACATCCCCCCTATGATCATCTCTGGTGCAATAACGTTTGTATTTGGCATTCTGTTTTGCTTGCTGTGCGGCCACGTTTGCGACGGTTTGACGAAACGGGGAAGAAAACGACCTCGACGGAGTCGCGAGGAAACTACATTTGTGGCTGCGGTTTAACTTTGGCAAGAGGAGCCGTGGTGATACGGACTTAACAAAAATAAAAACGAAAAAGACGAGTACTGACCTTTAGAAGTGAGGATTAGAAACCTACAAAAAAGTACAAGTTCTAATTGAGCGGCTTTTCATTTGCCACTGTTATGGATCCAATCTTTACAACATGCGGCAATATGGTCGACTCAAAGTCATACGACTGTCATTATATTCAGTGTTAGAGGAACCATCGATTAATGAGGCTGAACCGATCAATGGAAAAAAAGGGAGAGGAAAATCGAGCGCAATGTCGTTATGTCTGCGAAAAACGACTGATAATGAGACAATTTTGAAATAAATCGGTCGAATCAGTTTGTGGACCTTTCTATGGCCGCGGAACCAACAGTTTTTTGTAAATTGAATTAAAATGGATCAGTAATTGAAGAATATCAGATGCTTTCAGAATTTGAACTTTAATTAAAGATTATTAACATTTCTACCAAACTTTGGATCGGTGCCAAGAAAGAGGTACATATTTATTGTGTTCAAGGTAAGCATGTTGTTTGAATTAATCAGCTCGACTATAACCTAATCATCAAAACTATTCGCAGCACGTCAGAACAGTTCAAATGATTCTTAAACGCTAGAATGTTTTGGTTTCGGAAGAACAGCAATTATGTGTATACTGAAGGGAAAAAAATCTAATGTAGAGATAGTTTACTTTCTGAACACGAGCAATTCTACCAAAACAATGTTTTGTCTTCTTTGTTACAAAGTTGATAACCATCTTGATTAGTAAGTTTGATATACGTGAAATGTTAAGAATTTTGCGTACATGATTAATTTTTAATTGTATAACTGCCAGAGTTGTATACACTTATTCAAAGAGATGCCCTCAGGCAGTCCATGGATGAATGGATCAATCAACAGGTATAGCATTTTACGCAGAGTTAGTAAGATATTAAACCCTCTAGATAAGAAATACGTCTTGGAATGTCTAAAGTTGATGACCAGTGGTAAACATGTCAGGTGACTTCCTCAACAAAGACCGAAAAGACATTAAGGAAAAGAGTTATCATCTTCTAGAGAGAAGTTCAGAGTGCTAGTCTATAATGTTCAAATTTATCTTCCTATAAAGAGCTGTTTATATGTAGGAAAGGAATTTTCGTCTCCTAGTTAACAATCCTAGATGTCAGTCTAAACATTTCCCAATTATCTTTACACCATGCGACCACAAGATCGTGTCGTCATTAATTCGCAAAATCTGCATTCTAATTGTGAAAGACATGTAGTGCTAGCACAGGGTACACAAGCTCAGTGCGTCAACGTGCTTCAACTGAGCCTGTTCCAGGCGTTCAGAGCGAAATAGGAAACGGCGCGATATTAGCAGAAGAGCTAAAGCTAGGGAAGGAGGATTGGGTCCGGTCGCGTTGAGTGTATTACACGACCCGACCCAGACCTCCCTCGTTTTTTCACTCCTCCGCTTCTATCGCGCCGTTTGCTGTCGTGCTTTGTATTTCCAACTGAACGCCTTGAACAGGCTAGCTACTATTAGTCTCGTACTCAGACCTTTCACGGCTAAGCCGTTGTTACGTTTCAGTTACAATTACACGGTAAAATCTGGTTACGAGATTAAGCTACTACTTAAAGACTTAAAGCCTAGAGACCGACCCTCCCATTTATACCTTGTTCCGAAGGAAATTCTTCTCAGTTGATGGTTCAGCATCTTTGGACTTTCAGAAATGTTCTTCGCAAGCTGCTATAGTTTGTTGTTTTTCCTTTTTTGTTGTTTATTTTTCCGAGCAGAACTTATTGACGCCGCCAGGAGCCCATTACCCGGAGCTTTCATCTTCCATACTGTCCAGTATCTTTTAATTTTCAGAAGCACCTCCCACGGGATTTTTCGCGAGTGTTTACATAGTAGCCAATCATACGAGAGCTCTGGTCATCTATTGTTTACGTCACATGCATGTCGCACGAAAGTATTTCAATAATTGCGGAAAGCACGGAAGGTCAGCGTGTTTTCGCGGGAAATTAAAGAACCCCTCACATATCTCAATTCAAAAAATAAAAAGATACGGGACAGGGTTGACTCAAGGGTAAAATTGGTATGGAGGCTCCGAGTAATGGGCTCCTGACGTCGCATGATTTGTCAGCTCTTCATGACCAAACTACTGCGATCTTGCGTGAGAAAATGTCAACTCACCGACTAAGAGGGGAACTTCGGGAGCCTGTAACCTGTGGGTATAAAACCCTCCTCGTTGGTGAGATAACTTTTTTAAATTTCATAAGATGCAAGTCGCACTATCACGTGAGGATGAAGGCCTCCCAATAGACAGTTCTTTAATCGCATTTGGTTAAAACGTGGTAACCATGGTAACACCTCGAAATGGCTATAATAAGACTTACTATCCATTACCCATGTCTGGTGGATATAGATCCTACAATTGTTCCTATTGCTCGCTCTACGAGACACATACGATCGTCTACCAATACAGCTGTTAACAAATAATCTGTACCTAAATGCAAGACTTCAACCTTTCAACGGTCATTTATTGTACGAGCAAAAAAATCTGGAACACACCGTGAGACGAGCTCAACCTAAGTATGAACAATGTAAATGACTTCAATCGCGGTTTGATGCGTTATTATTCATCCAAGTGATCTAAGACATTGACAATCCCAGGACTTATAAAACTATCTGCACAAAATGTAATTCATGTCGCAGCCTGGAAACAATATCAACTCCATGTTGTTCTTAATTATTAATTATTGATGTAATCGTTTTAGTCTTTTAATACTCCTGTTGTGGTTGCCTGCCCGTTATTGTTATGGAATTTACCCATGTTCCACATTGTATGTATTGCTGGCAAAGCTAATAAATAAAATTGATAAATAAAATAGCTGCTTTAGTGTTGTAGTGTGCCCTTAGAAATTGAGGATATTCGAAAGAAGCTGTGCCAGGGTTGTACGAAGAATGAAACTGAGCTTTCGAAAACAACTTGAAAAGATACACTTTCCTACCATAATGAACGCAGGATTGTCGCTGGTACATCAACCATAGCCAGTGCTTCATGCGAGCACACGCAGCTGCTCTTTTTTCCTGTTTTGTTTTTCATTTGGGTCTTGTTTACAGCAGGGCGCAACCATCAGCTGGATCCCTTCACCGACCTTTGAGAGAGCCCGCGAAAACAACAACAGCAGCAATCTACGCTTTTTCAATCGTTTTTATTTGGTATGTTGCCGGTTGAAAGAGCTGACCCACGAAATCTAACGGGTTACGTAAAGGGTTACGTAAGTTTCTAAGGAAATTGTGATGGTGCCGTTGTTACATTTCCAAAGAGGGATATTTCAAGATAATTCTGTTTTATCAGCTGAGTTGCTAATGTTCGTGAGTTGGGCGCCGTTGTTGCGAATGCCAAGTGAAGCCGTTCTTTGCAAACTTCTCGATTTTTATTTTTCTCCGTAAGATACAATAAGATTCTCTAGTGTTGATCTAATCCTAGCTGAAATTACTCCTCGTCTGTAATCAGTTTGTATTGTTCAATCAGAAAGGGTCTCCTATTTCAACTTTAAATATAACCAAATCATGTAACAAACCTTTCTCTACACCTTAAAGAGTTAGCTCTTCGTCAGAGGGAAAAGAAGAATTTTTGGCTATGTGTAGTTTATATGCAGAAAGATGCTGTTACTTAATAGGTGAGAACATGGTAACAATTAAAACAACAGAATAGATAAGTTTAATTGAAAGCGTCCGTTGATACTGCATGATGATGAGTGTCGATTTTATGAACTCTATTGATAAAACAAAATTATTTTAAAGTGTTTTTGCTCCAAAGAACACGGCCTAGATATTTTCGCTGGATTACGTTGTTTTTTTCGTTGGCACCATCAGTGGAGCTGCCTTCTACAGCTGTGAAAGTAAGATCTAACCCAAATAGATAAAGCCAGCCAGGATCATGATGAGCAACAAAATCCCTCCAATTGCTCAATCACTGTCTGTGAAAAGGTCGCAGATACGAAATGGTTCCACTCACGCAATATCGTTTTGAAATGTCCGAATTGATCTCTCTACCCACACACCCGCAGCAAAATAGACAATTGTACCGCCACAAATTGGCCTGCCTTTGTGTTCTACCGATGGTTGTTGTCGCTGCAGGAGCAACTCTTGTTGGTAGCGGCATAGGGCTGTGGTCAACTCGAGCCATGGCAAAGAATATTCTTGTTTTAATCGGAATGGCTGTGTATATGGTTGGGTTGTTCTACTTTATAGTCGTCAATTTGGCATATCGATCTTGTTTGCCAGAAGAAGAATCTGTTTATGACCGGGCGCAAGCAGATATTTCAACAAGTGAAATAACAACTGTTGTTATGGACCACGAGGGATTTACTGGTGCCAAAGAAGAAGCAGAGACAATAATTTAAGACTAGAACTCCTATCCTTTTTAATTTACAATTCTCTCTTCTAATTGTTTCACATTCATTCCTCCTAAAGTAGCATTCGAGAGAACTTAGTGTTGGAACAGGATAACACCTTCCAATTGATTGATATGCTTATCAATTCTTAGCACTTGTTGAATGAATAATGTTTTGAAATTGCGTAGAGAAGCTACACTTTCATCCTCGTGGAGCTATATGGTCGATGTCAAGTTCGACAGTATTCTCTTTCAGCTACGAAGAATTGAAAGCCATTATTTCGGGGCAAAACTGGAAGACATCGAAGCCAAGTGTTCAGGCTTGTGATTGTGCCTCACTTTCCTTCATCGATTTCCAAACTACTTATTTTCAAATATCTTTGTAAGAAAATCATTGAAATTTTTAACTGGTTTAATATCATGCTATCTTTGAATTCCCGGCGACTGAATGTAAACGAGATTCTGAAATAGCGCGATGCTGGCTTTCGCAATGCCGTCAAGCACGTTCTTGCAAATGCGCGCTACAGTTATAGGTACGCAAGACGTAGATACCATACCTGTAAAAGAAGCAATTTCCGAAGTGCATGAAATCTCTGTTTCAAAACGGGGGAAGAAACAAAAGCTTCGATACGAAAAAGAGTTTCATGCTCTTGCAAATATCGCTTATTTTCGCAATAAATGTTTAACTCTTGGCCTTGTTTCGAAAGTAAAGGTTTTTAGAACTCGTAAGTGGACTATTCCTAAATCTAACATCCGCATGAAAATTTTAAATTTCTTTACTAATGAAATGCTCTGCTAAAGGCATCGAGTACGTTATGTACAGGATTCACAGACGGCAATGCACCTTTCTGATGCAAAGTAAATTTTTTTGTTTTTCTTCCTCTTAAGTGCAGCTGTTATGAGGATATCAAAATAATTTCATAATCATTCCATAAACTATTACAATTTATCCCAGCAGCTCATTCTCTCTCTTTGGCTGTTAACATTGTACTAAGATTTCAATCGCTTAAGAAATATGATAACATCCTGGTATATTCGTACAGCTTCATCCTTTTCGTTGTTGTTTGTAGGGAACAATGATATATATTTGGAATAATACTTTTTACATTAAAACAAAAACAAAAGGAAGTTAGATGCAAGGTGAACCAACCCCTTATATCATGCAAACATGCGATTACTCGCCAAGAACTACGTACGTGAAGCGAAGATAAAATTTTATTAGGAAATTAGTGGAACTTACAGGGGCGTAGCTAGAGGCTTTGAAAGGAAGGAGTCAAAGTTACGAACTTTGGCGCCTCTCACGTGAAGTGGCTACGTACCGCTGCTCTAACTTATGCGTCTTTGGATTCGAGCGTTCTCGCCAACAAAGTAAGAATGTTGTTGACGTCAAACAAAGTCATCTCACCAACGAGGGAGGGGTAAACCGACACCTCTGGACTTCCCCCCCCCCTAGTAACGCCCCTGACAAAGAAGATTAAAAACATCTCAGTGTACATTTTATGCAGTAAGCTTTAATTTACAACAGGCTAACACACCCATCCCCTGCAAGTGGAGACTAAGTCAGGGTGGCAACGATGTCAAGCCAAAGACATCGCTTCCTCGTAAGACGGGGGGACCTCAAATGCCTCTGGATTCTCCAATGATAACAAAACTTCATCGATATTTACCAAACAAGTCATATCAATCACTAATGGGGAAATGGACCTTGCGCTGGGGATGTCTTCGTTTCGGAGAGGACCAGGGCATGTTGGGAGCATTACCGGTGAGTGACGCCACATACCCGGTGAAGTTGCTTCCGTGGAAATGTTAGCGGAGGCAAACTCCGATGTCAGATCTACTATATCGTTGTTAGGACGCAATTCCCCTTGCCGTTCTCTTTCCCTCAATCGAACCCGACATTGTATTCCGATAGCCAGCAACACGCCAAAACTTAACAAGAAGCCTCCAACGGGAGTCAGAAGGATCAGGTGTCCACTGGCATCTCCATGAATTGAAAATGAGGTGATTCCTGCAACAAACATCACCAGGCCCGCACAGGTGATTATGATGGAAAATGGGCGGAACAGCCATAGCCAGATGGAAGATTTAGCGGAGACGGTGGGTGCACTACTCTCGTTCATGTTTCAATACCTATGTCGTAAAATAAAGAAAATTTATCTTTTTTTATCTTTTTATCGTGGAAACGGCTTCTGTCCAGGTTCACATCGCAAGCGACAAAAATATTGTTGAAAACTGAGTCGAAGAGCCTTTTTGTCACGGTTTAAAAAAATCATTGTCCGTCAATTCAAACAAATTATATCATTTGTTTTAATTTGATTTTTAATTTATTTATTCAATGACAACGGATGGATTGCACAATTTTTTGATTGATTGAAGGATTAATTAGTCAATTAACTGCTAAGTATATTCCTGATTAAGCTAACTGATAAACTGGCTGGTTATTTGATGGATTGATTGGTTAATTAATTGATTAATTGAAACTGCACGTGGTTGAATCACGAATGGATGGATGGATGGATGGGTTGAACTCAACTTAGAGAAGAAAATGAGTTTTCCATAAAAATGCCAGATGTTGTCCTCCTAGAACAAAATAAACTTTAAACACGATCGACAGTCATCCAACAATAAATATAACTAAATTCGTGCGATAACTGATAAAATTGCAATTTCGACCCTTGACCCGGCCGTCTCAGAAGCTTACAACCAAGGAATTTCCATGCCACTGCCTGTAACTGCTACATATACAAACTTTTCTTAACAGGATATCATATGCCCGAATTAGTCAAAAACATCATAATTTATTATTCACATAATAGCTAGTTTTCCTTATTTCGATCAACATCGAGTCAGTAAAAACCGGAAGTTTGCATTTGTTTCGAACAATCTTAACATGATAACTGATTATAGTTTTTATTTGTTATGATGTTTTATCAATAGTTGTGGGCCGCTGGCCGTGTAAAAGAGAACCTTCAATTCCCTTATTTTCATCCTTTATTTTAATCTCCTTTAATATTAGACTGAAGAAACTCTCGAGTCCGTTGTTACAAAATTAAAAATTACTGCGGCAGTGAAATCGCTAACGAGTTAAAATTCCTGCTCGATTTCTATCTAATTTATGGTCGAATAAATAAAATGCTGCAAGTGGAATTAAACAGACTGAATTTGAATGAACTGTGTCGGGTTCATTCGAATTGGTTTTTAGAAGAACTGTAGATTTTTACTAATCGGGAAGGAAATTTCGTAACGGAGGTGTTTAACCGGCGTTCTGTCTGGGTGAAATCAAGCAGGACGTGTTTCGCTTCGTTTGCTCAAAACAGTTCCCTCAAACAACAGGACAAAGTCGACTGAAAGACTTTTAAACGAACGCTTGAGAGAGAGATAATTTTTAAAAGCTCGTATTAAATAAAATTACCTACCAATTCTCTAGTGCTGTGTGTTTTCCCGAAGAACTGACCTTCGATCTTGCTATATAATATGCTATAAATCCTCAACGAGTTTCATCAGCGTTTGAAACTCGCTTCTTACAAATTAAATGTGCGATTCGCAAAGATGGTGTAATACTTTGAGCGCCTTTCATTCAACAAGATTCAAATCCTTGATATTTCAGTTTACATGTAGTGATATTTAGGACTACTGGTCTTCCACTGTTGTACAAAAATTATAAATTATCTGTGTTATTTTTTTCGGAACGAAGAACCGCAACTCATGACATCAAGAGTTGTGATTGGACAAAATAATTATACATAAGGGGGATATACCTTCTGGGTACTTTCGGTTTCCAATTCTAAATTGCATCACGGTTTAAAAATATATCTGAACGCAAAGCACTTTTTGCTTATATTGACAATTCTTTATAAACACACAGTGAGTCACCGTTGAGTTTTTCTTCAGGACGAAATAAACAAAATATGATAGATCCTATTTATTTGTGCAAGTTAAATCCTTTGATTTTGTTTCAAGTACTGCGAAATTCTTTGCTAACTTATCCTGATGGTTTTAGAATAAATTTCGGAAGAAGTTGTCTTCTGCGCCACTGAAAATGTTTCGATCCTCGTAAACTTTTAGCAAATTGTACAAGCGGGCAGATGTTATGAGCCGCTGCCGTCAAGAGAAAATAAAAAGGCGATCTCGCTAAAGGAACAATTCCTCGAAGATTCTTTGATCACAAAATAAATTTCTCAGTATACAAACCAACGTACCTTAAATTTATTTTCGTAAATTATTTTCCAAGGAGATCAAATGTTTATTCAAATAATATATTTTGCAAATGTCAAAGAGTGAAAAAAAAATTTGATTACTAGAAAGCATGGGTGCTCCAAAGCATTCATTTTATGACCACCGTTGCAGTGATATCATGTACCAAGGACTGTGGTAGTTGTAAAGTCCTGGTATGGTAAAATTTTTGTTAATCGTTTTGTGATCAAGGCTGCTTACCGGATGCGGACACCAACTGATGAGGAAAGACTGATGTCGGTCTAAAATGCGATATTCTCTCGTCGTGAGAGGTCGTTCGTCCGTTAGCCGTTTAAATGCTCGTTAGATTCTTAATTAAGGTCGAGGTAAACATTTCTTTTCGCTGTAGTCTAATAAATAAACACCGTATCTGTTCTGTTATATGTATACCATTCAAAAATTATTTACCCGACTCGCCGTGTGTGTGTTCCTATCGGTTTGGATCCGTAACTTTGTGGGATTTAACTGGCAAGGAGAGAAGCAACGGAAAAACGTCAGAATACAGCTGTTCCTCTCCGCTAAACTGTAAAGGCTTTGTTCGTAGTTATTTCAGAATAAGGTAATCCTATTTCGCTGGATTATTTATGATTCAGATTGTCCACTCAAAAATTTTTACTTTCCGTTTGAAATAATCGTAGACCGCTCGTAACTCGAAATCCAAGGCGACTGTGTGTTTGTTTTTGAAGACGATCTAAAATGTGTCTCTAAGATGAAAATAATCATGCCTATATGCTTTATACCGTGAAGGCCCGCGAAAACAGAATTCATTAAAATGCTGACAAGATAGACAAGATCCTCCTCCTGCTCTCCTGCTGAACTTGCTGCTGCCTGGCTAACTTCCAGCCATCTTGACCGAGAAAATTTAGTCAATTGTGTCTGGCAGCCATGTTAATTAACTTTTGTTTATTATTATTACACTTCACGTAGGGTGTGGGAGGGGGGGGTAAGTTCACGCAGGTAGGGAGGGAGGGCAGGGATAAGGCAAAACTGGCTTATATCCGTATTCAATCAGCACACAGGATATTTAGTTTTTTCCATTCTCTCATTCTATCTTTACACGGGGGGAGTAGGGCGAATGGATGGAAGGAGATATCACATGTGATCAAAATGATTACCCGCCAAGGAAACCAGCGGCCAGTAAAAAATAAATAATTATCAACTATTTATTTTCTTTTAAATATTCACATAAGCTGACTTTTTAACTATTATTATCAATTTCAAATTTACAAATTTGAAATAAAAAATTCAAATCTCTTTGATATACAACAAAAGACATAATTTTTGACAATAACGCCTTTGTTTAAAGGCACATCTCGCAAATCGTCAGACATTGCAGGTCAATAAAAGAGAACAAAAGCTTTACACGATAAGAAGGAAAAAATTGTCCCACAATTGAGAAGCAGTACTCGATTACTTAATTGAATTGACTCCTGCTAGACACATCTCGGGAAAAACTCCCCTAGCCATATTGCAAGTCCGTGGTACAAGGGCAGCACGAGCGTAGTGACCAATCTGATGTAAGGATTCATTTCGGAAAAAATGCCAGAAGTTCCTTCAACTTGAAGGAAAAAACAAATTAGAAAACGAAAATAACACATACAGGATTGAGAAAGAGAATAATTTCCACAGATTACAAATGACTAACCTGCGTTTAAGCTTTTTTTCATATGCGTTTTTCAGGCGAGCAGATAGAGGGCGAGGCAAGGAGGGAAAGGGAGAGTCCGCGCGAAAGCGGAACCCCTCGCATTTACCTTTCTCCCGATTGAAAAACGCAAAAACAAACTTATGCTGCCATGCTTGTTCCGCATGTTAAGAAAATTACTAACTAAGAAAATTTAGCCGAAATCATCCTAGATAAGCATCGCGTAATGTTGGGCTTTGTCGAAAAAAATTAAATATGTTAAATAATACAGCCTTGTTGCGTGCTCGGCTGCCGGACATTTAGCTATTGTCTTTAGTTTAATGTACTAAACGAATTCTGCATAAGGAGGCGGTGAGTCCCTTAGCCATGACAGTCTAGATGTGTCGAAAGTGGTAACCACAACAAAGTCATATGGAGGTGGTGATGGTTTTAGAGTCCTCTGCTCTGTACCTACAACCTCAGGTCCAAAGTTTGATGGTCCATGATCCTGAGGTAATGTTGTACAAGTCGCCTCTGAAATCCTATCAGTGTTGTTGGAAGATTCTAATCTTCCATTATCGACACACGCATAAGAATCTCCGCAAGAGCAAGAAATGTCAGGGCTGGTTACAAACGGTTCGCCCGAGCAAATTGCATATGAAGGTGGATTATCAACCACAGCTGTAGAAAATCCCGGGTAGCCTGGTAGATATGGAAAATCAATGTCAGCGTCTGGATTTTCTTGACCGTTGTCTCCAAAACGCGGCGATCGCGAGGCCATTATTTTCCTCCATCCGCAACCAAATCTTCGAAGTAAGTCACATAAGACGGCCAAACATGCGCCCGCGATGCACAAAACTAACCCGACAGCGCCCATGCCATAATCAGATGAAGTAAAGCCAGCCACAACAAACACGACTCCCACCATTAAACTGGCAATGTACAACAAGAAAAGGAACATCCACCATTCAGAAACTTTATATCCGTTCGAATTGTACTGACAGAAAGTCATTTGGTATCGAGGCATCGAAAATTTCTTCAATGTCAAGCTTGCACGTTGACCAACTAAAAACTCATGACGGTCACTTGCTTTGTTTTGGCAATTGGTGTGATTGCGCTGAGGGAAAAAACCTGATTACAGAGTGAAAATTTTTTTAAGATTTCATTAGTATTTCAAATGAATCATGAGTTTCAGTGTAGAAAAAAAAACCCATACGAAAATTGCCTAGAAAAACGAACGCAGAATTTTAAAAGCGCAGAGTTCGGTTGAAGGCTGTACTTACCACCGTACGATGCAATGCACGACTCAGGCCTGTTGGTTAATTTGAATAATGAAATTTTTTTTGGCGTTTAGAAAAACGATTTATCCCTTTCCTTTTTTATGACAAGGCTTAAATTGGTGAAAAAGCGGACGAAAAACGCTCGGTTGGCTTTTACGTGGAGGTTCATGCAGAGATATGTTGTCGAAAACCGAAATCTCTGTGAAAAAAAAATTTGCGACTGATCTTAAAATTATGTATTGTCATGGCTGTCAAACGAGAGCACGTGCTGAATGAATGCTAGAGGTGATTAAAATTCATGTACGTGATTGCCAACGCGTTTCCCTTGGGTGTTATTCAAAACGAATCAGTATCACGAGAGTCGAACGAGATCGACACAGGGCACATTTCATCGTTCAGGTCAGTCTCTGATCTCCCGTGCACGTGAAACGCGAGTGGCATAGTCATTAAAATGCCACCTTTAAATATTCAAAACAAGAAATTTCCATACAGCCTTATCTTTATAGAGTTATTTTAGAAGCGAAAGATGTTTTGATTCTTCGCACTTTTAAATTTTTAGTGTTGATCTTGATCTTTACTGTCAATTTCTGTCGTTGTTTTCAAAGCGAAGGTTTAATTTCCCTCATAGTTTGGCATATTTCTGTGTTGGACTGCAGGTTGTATTGTCAGCGCGGTCTGTAAACACAAACATTTGAGCCTAAATATAATGTCACGTCACATATAGTGCAAGAAATTCTTCATTTGCGGCGCACATAAAGAACAGTTCAAGGAGCTGTGGTCAGTCAAACTGTATCTAACATACATGTATAGACAAAGAAAAAGAAAAAATCTAATAAATAGATACACTTTTCCCCCCTACGATGCCAAATTTAAAGCGAACTTGATACTTTTGTCACCGTCACGTGGTATGGATAAAAGTTTACGTAGTGACAACATACGTGGTTCATGGTCTTTCATTTCACAGACGGCTTAGTTAACGAAGAAGATGTTGCGATTTTAGCCCAAAATATTACAAAAATATTCTTTAAAAAGCTTTCTAAAATTATTTTCCGGAGCTGGAGAGTAGAAACTGAAAGGGACT
Source organism: Pocillopora damicornis (assembly GCF_964200805.1). Taxonomy (NCBI): domain Eukaryota; kingdom Metazoa; phylum Cnidaria; class Anthozoa; order Scleractinia; family Pocilloporidae; genus Pocillopora; species Pocillopora damicornis. Next base: position 11,639,968 of record NC_142672.1, read on the forward strand.
GTTGTCGGTTGCAGTATCTGACGTTTCGATATCCTGAGCGGAAGTCATCTTCAGAGTCAGGCGACGATGTTGTTATTGTCCTCTCGGGACAGGCTACAAACACGAAATATCATCGTCGTCATTTCCTTCCTCTTTTTCACCGACTTTTTGCAATCGTAAAGATGAAATCCTTTCGGCGCCCTTAAAGAATGACCTCTCGGAAATAAATATATGTATCAGAGTGATCTGAGCGTCGAAGTCCTAGAGCACGTTCTCTCAAACAAAGGTTGTCTTTTTTCCATCGTCACGACTGCCGGGATTGATGCTCTCTAAGGGGCTGGTGAGAGTGCGGAAGGCGGGCTAAGACCAAAAACCGGATATTTTAGAGGATTTTTTAGGGTTTCAAAAGATTCTCAGAAATGTAAGGGATTCAAAAAACTAATAGCATTTTCGCTGGATTTTTAAAAGTGATTATTAGGTAAACTATTGCATTCCATCATAGTTAGTCCCCTCAACTAACTATGATTCCATTGACGTACAAAGCAAGGTTGGTCTGCCCGCGGAGCCGATTCTCCAAATATTAAACGTGCCGAAAGCGAAAGCTAGCTGGCTGGCAAATTTCTCTGCGTATCAAAAATTTGAAAATTAAGACATAAGTCAGCACTTTTATACTTCTAAGACTGGTAGAGGAAAGTCCGCCTTTCTTCCTTTTCTTCCTCTTCTTCTTCGTTTTGTAGGGAAAGACAGGAAGGAGGTTGATGAAAAGAATTATAAATGAAAATTGGAAATTTTTGAATTTATGTTTTGAAGCATTTTCGCTATTAATGTGTCTAGCCTTGGCGGTGGCTAGCGGCAAGACCAATATTACAGATCACCATGAAAAATGTGGTCATATATAAAGACGTGACAACTCTAAAGAGTGACCAATGTGACCAGTTAAAACAGTAAACAGATTTTGGTTTTTGTGGTGGCCACCCACTGGTTGTTTTTGTCATGATACCGGTATTTGTCTTCCATTTTGTGAGGGCGAGGAAATGTCAGTTGCTTTTATATATTTATCTAAGACGTAACTTCATCGCCCGGCGATGACGAGAGGAAGAAAGCAGTCCGATCGTTGTGATCAAGCATTTGATGGCTTGACATTTGAAACTCTCAATTGCGATGTAAACGATTAAATGGTCATGAATCACCAGAACGATGCACCCGGACAACATTATTTGGGTAGATCTAAAGCAATTTTAAAATCTCTTAAGTGAAACGCAAAATGATATGATAATTTTTGATCATCATTATAAATAACCAACCTAATTCAATTAGTAAAATACATTTCTGTTTTACCTTGCAAAGTTTGTAAGTCTCTAGTTTAAAGCCCTATCACCTCAGTTATGACAATTTGAAAAACTTTAAAAAAACAAAGACGGATTTTACGTGATTTATGGAAAGAACTAATCGAAAGCTAATTATTTCATGTCGTTCTATTGTTCGTACGTATGATTCCATCACATAACGGGAGCACTTTATTTCAGTCACGGAAGAACTTCTCGAATAATTTAAGAATATCATAAAACACTTTGCTTAACAAAACTATTTTCCTGCCAAGGAGTGAGACCTGGGCACAAGAATTAACATCAAGAACAGATCAGGCGATTTTATGTGGAAGAATTCCTTTCAATTACTGACAGGGAAAGTAAAAGAAATTTGTATGGATGAGAAATGATGTACTTTAGTCTTCTGGACTTGCGTGCAACATATATCCGTCTGGCGTAAGGCTGGATAAAAATTTGTTTTCATTTCTAAGCAGGGAAAGCGAAAAAAAAAAATTTAGTGGTTTGTTCGGATCAGCACCGTTCCCCCACTCCTTTGACGCATCTCCCAGATGACCAAGAACGAAGCAGAAAGGACTTCTACCTTGGTAACCGGGCCTGTGGTTCATTTATGTTTTTCAGGATCTTTTTGTGGCTTCTGAGGTTTAAAGGAAGAAAAAAAGGTTTTAGGTCAGTAAACATTACTCTATAAAATTACTTACGTATGTATCCCGTTCTAAGAATTCACCTCAGTTATAGAGAGCGAATTTCGTAAAAACCAAAACCAAAACCAAATTAATCCCAACAGTCAATCGAAATAAAGTAAAATTTAAAATGGAAACTGCAATGAGACGTACAAAATGCCTGCGTGAAACGCCAAAAACCTTAAGTGACCAAGCTGAATGACTAAGCTGAATGACCAAGCTGAATGACCGAGCTGAATCATAGCTGTTCGAGGTGATATGAAATTTAAATACCTACCAGGCAGTAAAGAAAAGACAATCATGCAATGTAATCCCGGACTACTTCCCATACTGAATCAAAAAGTTATTTTTAATTTATTTACTTACAGTTTTATCGTTTTTCAATGCTAAGCGCACACCGCTGGCCTCAAACACAAGCTTGAACACGTTTTCGGAGGAGGAAACTGGTGACCATTCCTGATGCTGCTGTCTTAACTCCGCAGCTTTTTCAACCTGTTTCACATCGCCCTTGGCTTGTTGCTGCGCTTCGACATCCGAGAACAACTCTTTAAGTTCATCTATATCTGAAGGCCTTGAATAGTTGTGCTCCGGAACCATTGTCTTTCTCCACGATGATGATGATACTAATGATGATGACGAGGATGATGATGACGATAAATTTTCGTTAGGGTCATCGTCTGCACAGCTGGGAGCCTTGCTAAACGCACCTGTTAGCGATAAGAGGGACGAGGATGAAAGCGCACTTACCTCTCCCCTAACCTACATTAACCAATCATATTTGACTGTTAGGGATTGATGCAGTTGCTCAGACACTTACATTTATCCGCAGACTTCAGATGTACTACGGGCACAATACCATGCATGCACTACGGGCACTGTAGATTACCTCATCGACAATTTCTTGATCAAGCAGAAACTCATATAGAAGGCGGAGAACGTAATATTTAAGCTTTTAACAGTTGTTGAGTTAGAGTACTCTAAACTTACTGGTTGTTTGATTAATTTGGTTTTATATTATAGCTGATTTCGATCGATACTTAAGTTCACTACTCGAGAAGTGTTAAATGTCATTTCACCGGTGAATGTTAAATGTTACTTTTGAGCACGGAAATTATTCAAGTGAAATTTGTAAGGAATAAATAATATGTATTTGACCTGCCGTACAATAACAAAATGATATTTTTGACATCGCGGACTACTTTTGTATCGCAATCAAATCTGAGACCTGGCAGCAAGTTGAGGGAAATCAATTTCCGTTGTGAATTGTTGTAATTACTTCACATGCGTCAAAATATGCTATTTTGGTGAAGCTAAGTATATTCAAGTAGTCCTAGATTTTCATCTCAGTCTGAAGCGAGAGCCTTCAGTAAAAGACTGCAAAGGGTCCCGTACCACCTGACCCCTCTTGTTAATAACACAATTATAAGGTCGGTTTCCCTTCGCTTTCGTAAGACTGTTAAAGAAAAACTAAATCAAAATAAAAGGCAGATTAGAAGGGAACTATAGTAAGTCAAGTATGAGTAAGACTATAATTGTTAAACTCGATTGTTCAACAAAGAGATTTATTCATTTTTTTGCCACTAGCATAGAATAAAGAAAAATCTGAGTTCCAATGAAGACTCGAACCTCAGACTTTCGGATTTTGCGCCGAATTCCCATGCTCTACCACGGAGTTGTAGGGAACTCGATGGTGGACAGAGGATAAATACACACAAACAATACGCCATAAACGTTATGTTAACAGTTATTAAACTAGAGAGTTTCAAATGATCAGAGGTACTACTAGTGGAAACAATAACGTAACTTTCATGATTCATTCAAGGAATTTATGGTCAGCAACAAAAAAAATGTTCTAAAGGGTAACAATGGACTGTTTGATAATAGGAGGAATAGCATTAGGTTACAAGGTGTATTAGTCAATACTGTTTAAAATTATCATCTGTCACTGATCAATGTCGACTTTTTTCAAATAAGGACGGCTACTTTAAATATGACTGAGTGCATCTCCTCCAACACAGTACATCCAAGACAGCCCCTTAACGGCTTTCGATAACGTTACAAGAGAAATCCCATATGTTACTAACAGTAAATAATATCTCATAATAATAGAAAGTTTTTTGTGCCGCCTAAATGATACAACAAAACTTTCTGTAAACGAATTTCCCCTTTTTTTTTAGAATCATCATGGAGGATATTTAAGGAAGAAATTGTCGAGAAAATCGAGCTAATTGTTGTCAAGAAAGGCCATGAAGATTTACGTTTTATTATTAATTTATGTCCCTTGTCCCAGTTTCTTCGCACACACAGTGATAAGTTCATACCTTGCATGGATTGGTTTCTCTCCATACCACTCGTTGTCCTTGTTTTCAGCTGAAAAGCAAACGTTGACTTGTTTTGCGAGTGTTCCTTAGCCTGGAATCGTTGTGTAATATCACGTTCATATAGTTCATTTCTTATAGATGTTTAGTGGAAACCATAGCAACAATCAAACAAATATTTTTCCAAAGATGACAAGATGAATGTCTACTTTAACATGGTGATTTTTGAAAACATAGTCTCTCCTTGACATCAACTGAGAAACCACAAGGCTTATGAACCTCCACGAAACAGCTCTTAGTGTAGGATCTTACGTTGAACATCGTAAAGTTATCGAATAGTGATGCCCCAAATGGTTCACGCGTGATATCACGTACTACATGTTACAAAACACTAAAAACACGACGTTCAAATCACCGTTCACACATGAACTCACGTTTGCTAATTATTACATAACAATTCATCATGACTATGATCATGAACCCGCTCGGCTAATAGTCCGAGACCAATCCGTCAAAACATATATAAACAACGTTCAGTGACTCACGTTAGGTTAGGCAGCTTTTCGGCTTGTTACGGGCATGTGCCGCTAAGAAAGGTCAATTTTTGTTTCAACATTTGCAAGAATCACATTATAAAAGTCAATCGGGCGGAAAAAGACAAAAGTAGGCATAGATCTACTTATATATACGGGCCCAGTATAGGCTGACCACCCCCTCAGACATCAATTACACACCGGTCGTTTCACCTTGTCAAGTAACACGACTGCTGATCAGATTTTCCAGGCTGGATTTTACAAAACTGAGAATGGAGAAGTCAACAAAACCGAACTGGTTACAAACCGAGATAAGATATGGAAAAAAAAATGGAGAAGAACGAAACCGAGCAAATTGTCAAGCCCGGAGCTAAAAATAACAAACCTGAGGAAGAAGAGAAGGCCGAAAACACTGATCTCATTTAAACCCGAAATGTGATGAGGCAAAAATGTAGTGGGACAAATTGAGAAAAATCCCAAGTTATGGTCTTCGAAAAAGAGAAGGAAACCCCATGCTTATGCGCGAAAATAGTAACAACACCACAGGCACTGGATTGGCTCCGCTCAAAAAAATTTATTTTGAATCATAGAGAGCAAAATTCTGGAGCAAAGATTTCGATTACGCAAAGTTATGCAAAGAAGAATGGAAAAAGATACATCTTGCCTTCAGGGAAACCTAACGACTTCCTTGGAAAAATGTATATATATCGCTTTACAGGTAATGCCCCTCCCTCGGCTCGTGCGTTATCTCACGTGCTTTGAGCGTTACATAACGCGATCGGCAGTAATGCACTAAGAACACATCACACTAGTTGTTTCACACCCCTTGGTCGTGAGAGGAGATATTCGAAAACACAAGTCTTACGCAATCACTATTGCTCTCGCGTGCTTTAGTAAAACACGGTACCTTGCGTGTTTACGCGTGCTTTAGTCAACGTAACGCTCAGCTAATCACATTTTTCACATGTTATCTCACAGGAACGAAACGTTGTTAACCCACCACAGGCCAGATCTTGACGGTGACAGCGACGGAAACGAAAATATAGCGAAATTAAAACAAAAAAATATTCTCGTGCATCACCTAACGTCCTACGTCACGAAAATTTTATTCATAAAAGAGGCTCGCTGAAAAATACACAGCAGTCGAGAAATTCATACAAATCTACATCCGAGACGTGAGTTGCGTACTTTTCATACTAGTGAGAATATCATGACGTTATTCCTGGAGCCTGGAGGGCATGCGTGCATAGATCTCGCGTGAAACGAGTAAAAAATCCACTTGCGAAAAAAGAGGCTTGAGTCAAAACTCCGTAGAAAATATGTAATAAACTTGCTGAATGAATCACAACATTTAGCTGAAATAAAAACTCCGAAACTCCTTAAAATTCCAAACAACGGAGTTACAAATTTACACGAACGAAAGCTAAAAAACAACTAAAACTCCGCGAAAACAAACTTAAAGTACGCTAAAAATGTCCACGTCAGTTTTCCAATGTCAAGATTAGAGTTTTTTGACGTGATTGGCTAATTTGTGAAATCACGCGCGCCGCGCGTGATTGCGAAAAGAATACAAAGGGGGCAGAAGAAGAGAAAAACTGTTACTTGAAATTTAAAAGCAAAAGAGATTTTGTACAAAACGAACCGAATTATTTTAAACAGCGTAGTTTCCTTTCTCATTATTATAAAGCACAATCACAATGAACTGAAAAATCAACCAATCACGGCAAAGCAAATGCTTCTAAACGAATCGTCATTATCATTCAATCTCACTGATCACCTGAAGAAGACTAGTAACATGCTGTCGAAACGTCGTAGATTCGAGTAGTTTCGTAAATCCACGCTGGAAGAAGGCTCGTACCCAGACCTTCCATGGCCTTCCGGTTACACGGTAGGATCTGGGTACGAGATTACTCCGGAAGAACGTCGTTGAGATCAGACTAACAAAAGGCTTTTCCTAAAGTAGAGGCAGGGTACGTTGCACCCTCAATACAGAATTATTGGGTTTTGTGCGACAGTGTAATTACGGCCGTAGTAAAAAGAAACTTCAATTCTTTCCACCGCTGACTGTAACTCTGGAATTAGAGTTGTTACATTGTACTTCACATTGTAATGTTGCTGAACGTTGTATGTTTTACTTTAAATCTTGCACCAACTAGCTTTGCAATGACTTCCACTCTCGGCCTCGCCTTTTCCTACGTGAAGCTCAGAAGAGTCAACGAAAGGATAATTTTTTTTGGACGATTCATCAACAGAGGGGGCTCGGCGGGGAGATTTGTCACACTTCACTTGTTACTGTTCTTGAGACAATAGTTTCGTAAGATGGCGGCGATGAACTTACATCCGCTAACATTTCATCATCTGTGTAACATGGCGGTGGGTCACATTGAACCTGTGTCCTGGTGTCATAAGTATCATTTGTTGTTACCTCCTCATAAGAAGGAGGATAACCAAAGATTCTCGTCAAAAGAAAGTTTAATTCCCTTCTTGATGACGATAAGCCTCTGGTCTGAGCCTCGCTATTTCCCATCTGTCCCTCGCGAAGCAGCAACTCAATGTGTTCAACACTGCGTGTTAATGGACTTTCGTTTCCTTCAGTTGTATTCTCTAAATTACTTGCTGTCTTTTTTAAATAACGTATACCAATAAAACAGAGTCCAGCTATTAATCCGAAACAACACATCGTATAACCTCCTGTTTTCATATGCGAGCTGTTATTTGTCACTCCAACCACAACCATAAGGATTCCGCACAAAATGAGAACCACGATAGCGACTACTGTCTTATACAGGCTCAATGAGCTTGTCACTGATCGCCTATGGTAGCCATGGTACCAAATTTCACTAAGTTCTTGCATTTTGCGGATGTTGTTTCAAACAAACAACAACCATTTTAATTATTCTGAGCATTTTATCACAGTGGCATGCCGAACGTTTTTCACTAGACGGTCGTGATTTGAATTTTATGGCTGATCAACCACGCATGTCGAACAAGAAAAACTCGTTGATTTTGTTTATTAAAAATATCTAGGACAAGTAATTATACTAGGAAAGCCGCCAACTTAATCACGTACTTCAACAGTATTTTGAAACTTCGTATTACACTAATAACATAGACGAATTAAACTTTCCGGACTGTTTCTGCTGACTATAAAAAAGGAATTTTTCGAAATAGCATCTCAGTTTACTCGGCTTTGAGTATATAAAAGTGAATGAAAATTGATAAAAGCTATTGCTACGGTACAACGTGTTCAGGAAGCCGTTGTTTTGATTGTTTGCCTCAACTGAGCGGAGAATTGATGAATTGAAACATTATAGTAAACAAAGAATTGCCTTGTTCTGGAAATTTCTATCCCTGATAAAGCTTATGTTTGTTTTTCTTTACCAAAGAATATCGTCAAGGCCTGTGCTTGATCAACTGAGCGAATATGTGAAAGCAGGATTTTAATCCTATATGAAACATTTAAGATTCGATTCCTCCTTCGTGATTCAAAATATCTTTTAAAAATATCCTCGACAATAAATAATTTGACATTCTCGCGTTGTCATCGTTTTGGACAGGACAACCAAGCTGAGATAAACTCAGTGCTAATTTGAACATAACCGTATCTTGATGTGTCTTGGTTTTCTTGTGTTGAAATCAATAAAATGTGCATAAGTAGTGTAGTAAGTGGTCTCTTATTTTCATCATATTTTACAGAATCTTGACACCCTCATTGGCTATCAGATTTAGCCTCCTCTTGACAACCACCACTTGACCTTGTTTCTATACATTGACGTTAAGAGCTTGCTACTGGCCCTGAGGGAGCACTTGAAAATATATTGAAAAGCTATGTCCATTGTATATTTTGTTAAAATGTTTGTTAGAGGCTACAAAAGTTGACTCCGCAAAATATATTTTGCAATGACATCACTCAGTGACTTAAAATAAACTTAAAAGGGGAAAGAATGAGACGAACTTTACGAAATAGGAGTAGAATGAAACTATGGTGCTCAGATGAAATAAGTATACCAAATTGTTAACGGGATTAACGAAATGTTTTCTTTTTAACCATGGTTTACTTGAAAACTACCTAATACCAGGACAAACTCCATGGTATTTTGTCTCAGATCATCTTGGCAAACGAAGTTATAATTACTTGAATGCTGAAACAAATATAACAAGAGTAAAACATTGTAAATCATGATATTTAAGGGTCTGTGCTTTGACTTAATGATTTCCCTTTTGACCTATTTCTTGATAGTAAAATTCTACTGTTCAATTGTAAGTATTCCTTGACACTTCTTTCAATTTAGTTTAAGCATTTAGTTTAATTCTTTCAATTTAGTTTAATTAAATTAATTAGTTAGTTATCTCAGTCTTAGCCAAAGTAATATTTAGAATCTGGAAATTAAATCTAAGTGTGGGTAAAATATTCAAACAATATTACTCACGACGTCAATGATAATCGACATTTAATATCTAATAAGTAACACTCACTCTAACACTTTGTAGTTATCATATTCCACCGAAGGAACGGAACGCCATATTATCTCTTCCCGGCGCTCAGACCTGGTAGAAGGACGCTATTTCATCTCTAACTCAGTTAACTTTTGGATAAAAGATGTTAAAATCCGTCAACAACATGTTCAGCAGACTTCAACGGTTAACGCCTCTTCTCTTCGTCTTCATCGGCTCTGTTTTGACTGTAGTGGGGAACACCTATTCTATAAATAGTCTCATAATTGCTGGACCAGTCGTTGTAACTGTGGGTGGACTGTTGCTTGTCGTCATAACGTTTTGGAACTCCTACGGTGATAAACTCGCTGAAAATGAGTCCGCCGTAAATGGTGAGGAATTTTCAAACTCTACGAGCGCTTCCCATGAGCAACTGGCGCCGATACATTACTTCGAATTTGAAAATCTGTCCGAGTTGCCTGGAAAAGAAATAGTCCCTCCCTCATATGAAGAGGCTGTGAACAATAACTTTTTAAAAACTGTACAAACTAACATAGCCATGGAAAAAGATGAACAAAAATTGAATTCGGCAAAAGACGTGAATTCCTTTCCTCCGACCCACCAGGAAAAATCGGAAAACCACTGATACAACCTTCAAAGTCGTGTGATCTCGAAACCCGAACTGCTTCCTCTTACTGACTTCCTATATGGGTACTTATCATTGTTTCAAGTAAAAAAGATTGTACTTGAGTGAGGACACAACTATCTAGTTAAGGAAGGAATAATACCAAAACTTCCTTTAACAGTTTCGCTTCAAGCGGAATTAGTATCAATGGTTATGAATCACGTTGAAATGTGTTTTTGTTGATGTGTTAGTGACCAGGAGAACTGAATTAAAAATGTAATCGATGCCGGATCAGTGACTCATCAGCTTCGGTGTTCACTGAACAAATGCGGAAGATGTTGTCCTAATAGACGTAATGAAACCCTCTGTGAGGTGTAAGGAAAAGTATCATAACTTCCTTGAAGAGTTTTCGCACCAAACGGAAATATCCCTAATGTTCATAAAACTCGGCCCTAGAAAGAGAAAAGTGAAACACCTTGGTGACTGAGAAAACCGAAAAACTGATGTTCAGTGACGTGTGAGCTTCGGTGTTTCACAGCGTGGAAAATATATATATATTTTTTTTCGATAGACGTATTAAAACCATTCTCATTCTGTTAATGGCTTGTTGATAAGTAGCTAAGTAAAACTTATTGCTGCCGCCACGAGAATAAGTTTTACTTAGTAAATTTCACAAGCCGCCAACAATAGCTTTATAGAATCTTTATTTCACAAGTAGATTAGATCATCACACTAGTGAATTAATTAGTTACTTATCTAATTTGTATATAAGGAGGTATGTTCTTCCTTGAATAAAGTTCTGTCTGACGAGTGCTTAGGCGCGAAACTCAGAGTCACAGAGAATAGATGCGTCCTCTTTAATTCTTTAACTTATATATATATAATTTGCACAATGGAGAATGTGCTTCCGTTTTCAACGCTTTATTCAAGACCCGACGCGTTTCGGCATTTGCCTTCCTCAGGGGCCTTAACATGCAATTGTTACAGAGTTATATTATATATATATATAAATATTTTAAGAGGAAAAAAGGACGCAACTACATTTTCCCGACAAGCTTGTTTCGTAAATCGCTTCACTCTTCAGGGGTTTAACAGGCTTGTCGGGAAAATGTAGTTGCGTCCTTTTTTCCTCTTAAAATATTTATTCCGCTCTGCTTCAACGTATTGAGCACTGTTCCACGCGAAAATCGACTTGCAGACTCCCTATATATGTATGTATGTATGTATTCGATAGACGTATTAAAACCACTCTCATTCTGTTAATGGCTTGTTGAGTGTATTCTCTGCAATTTTTGGCTCAAAAATGGAAATTAAGTTATATCAGTGAGACTCAAAGAGAAACACTTTGGCTCTAGAAAATTGTTACCGACCAGTAAGCCAGTATCATCAGTATCTCCGTATTATGTCTGTGGCGGATAGTGTCAGTTAAAAATAGACATGCTGGCGATAATAATCAAACCTTATATCCCACGTAAAACGTGAAAATATCAAAATATATGGATAAAACAGAGCTCTGAGTAAAGAAGACACTTCAAATGTGCACGTATACTTGTACTTAATCCGACGAAAAGCAAGAGAGTTGCGAGTGACTCTTTTTGGAGCAAGAAAGGCGACAAACCGCATCAATTTCAATTAGTTCACCCAAGAAAGAACTAGGTGACATGAATTGACTGGAGGAAGCTTAAATGAAATGAAAAATGGCTAACGTAAATCATCATAAACTGAGGGCTTATATAGTGTTATACGCTGTCAAGGATAAAATACCCACATTGTTTATCGGAAGTAAATGACAGAAATAGAACATACAGGTAACATCATGACAAACTCGAGTTAGTACATTTTAGGCGAATATTAAGCTCGTAGTGGCACTCGAAACTGAAGAGTTGTGCCGAGTAACCACGTTTTTTCAACCTACTGCATTCCAACTCAAGGCAGTATAAAAAAATTTTTTTTAGTTTCCGTCCACCTAGGCAATGTATTAATCGAATTTAAGGCTGACATAGTCATTCTCCATCTGAGCACTGTGTCCGGTCACATCGGTACGTTTACATTACAAAACCTGAAACCTCTGAAAGTTAATTTAAGATCCAATATTATGAAGCCTTAAGTTATAAAAAGCATAAACGACCTTGTATTTTGCTGGATAGGAATTCGTGTAGTCTTAAAACGACGCAATATTTCCAAGCATGAAGTACAACCTCTACAGTTATTTCCTCATTTGTCGCGCCAACTCGCATTCTTTTCAAAAAATAGCAACGGATTAAGTCAATGATAGTCATGATTGCAACTTGAAAATTTTAAATTTATCTCTTCATTCCGGGTTAATAAAATAATAAATCTTAAAAGAGAAACGTAGATGTCTTCAACAAGAGATCATGATTCCGCGTGTTTCTCAATTTTGTTTCCTCCTTGTGAGGCACAAAGCTGTAATCACACGTAGCTCACAAGCTGGGTATCTAACGATTATCACTTGCCTTACTTTCCCCTGGGCCAGTTTTGCATGTTATCGCCTGTTAGGGGAAATCAAATCACACTGTCGAGAGATTGTGCATCACAGTAAGAAGACGACCATTAAAAAGTGTGGTCTCTTAAATATCCACGTGAACTTCTACTCTAAAAAAATAAAAATAAGACAAACATAGCATGGCACAATCTTTGCACATGGCAACTTCTCCCGAAGGATGTTAATATTTACCATGTAAGGTGAACCAAAAATGCAATTAACAGAACAATTGTTAAACTGCATGGATCAACAAAAGAACAAGAAGTTTATTTCAAAACAAAGAAAAGTTTCCGTGGTATATGCTGTACACTGAAACAATACGAACATATACGAATATTTGCTCGCAAAATCCCTTGCTTTTACATTTCAGCAAATATCCAACAAAAAGCTGCGTGAGCATATTGTTTGAGTCTTCATAAGGAACGTGACGAAATGGGGATCCATGCTTTAGAAGCACGTGATAAGAACAGGCATTAGCACACAAGGTGAAATCGATGATGTCAAAGATGGCGTCGCATATTTTGATGTCTTCTGTGTTCTATTACAGTTCCTGAAAAGACGCATTGCATCATGAAATCTGCAACAAGAATCTTAATTTTGAGGTAAACTATACAGCTGTCTCTAATATATCATGAGCAAGAACCAATCAAAAATCATGTATGAATAACAAATAAATTCCAGGTCGCCGTGCGTCTGTAAGAGTAAAGAATAAATTATATTATGAAACAGACGCACGGCAACATAGAACTTGTTTGTTTTAAACGATTAACCCTTTACAACCTAAAATCAGTATACATATTCTCCATACTGCTCTTTAGACATTTCCTAAGGTGCTGACAAGGAGAATTTGTGCTCTAATAAAAGGCTTCCTACGTCAGTGATCATTCCTCTACTCTCAAGACCTCGACGAATGATTCAGGAGTGATTCTGTAGGGAGAAATTTGATGCTAATCACCCTAAGGGTTTAGAGGGTTAAAAAGCCAAATGCTGTTAAAAGGTCTAGATAGAAGCAGATATGTAACGAATTTAAGAAGATAAACGAGACCTATTAAATTTGCAAACATGTTTCGACAGTTTCTCTTTTATCTTCAGTTGTGAATAAAACAAAGTACAGAGTTGAATTTAGAGTGTGTAACAAAATGCTGATTGGACAAAACAAACAATGGTAACAGAACAGTGTATGCATTTACAAGGAAAGTTTTAAATTAACATGATAAATTGGTGATTAAGTGTAGGTTTCTCCCATTTAATGTGGATAGCTTCTTTGATTTAGGTTGAAAAGTTGTGGAAGCGTGATCTAAGATGTTAAAACACTCATCAGAACAAAAAGTGCGACATTGTGGAGAATTAGGTAGATGTCTGAAAATGTGAGAGGTCCTATCGCTGACCAAGCGCTCACTTACGCGTGTGGATAAATGCCGAGAGGTTTCGCCGACATAGCAGGCATTACAGCCCGCACACAAAAACTTGTAAACCACACACGTACGGAGCCCACGAGGGATAGGGTCTTTCACACCAAACATATTGCCTAAAAAAACCAACTTAATATCGATGTTTTTACAATAGCGCTTAGCAAATTGGCGAACCCAAATTTTGTTAATGCTGACGTCACCTATACGTCTGTCTTTCAATAGATCATATTTAAGACCAATCAAAAAGCGTGTATTATTCTGTTTATCATATAACATACCATAGAAATCTTAGCACATAATCTAATTTTTAAACAGAAGTTGTAATCTAGTAATTTATTATTCTATCCACGGTCTAACTCTAGCGTCTTCGAGCACCTTTGCTTAATCACGAAGTTCTTGGCAAGCCAAGAAACTGCTTTGTAATGCCACTGGGATTATGTCACATGTTGTATATTTGCAAGAAAACTTTCATTTATAAGTATGAATTTACAAGACTGTGCGTTCGATATCAGATGTCTGCTCTACAACATCCAGTCCTCAACGGCATGTCCCCCTGTAAGCAATAAAGCAATGCTGCCATTGTGGTCATGTTCTTAATATCAGTTGCATTCCATAAAAATTTTAGTCAGTCACGGATGGCATACACTTATTCTGTACTGCAACATACTATGGCAAAGGTTGCAAAGCTGTTGAACACAATCACAGGATGTGAACAAACACACCTTTATTGTCTCAAGGGAGGGGAGGAGAGGACCCTAGAAACAAAGTAGCACAAAAACCAGTTCAATATTTTGTCTTGTCTACACAGTGTAGCTACACTATAACTGATTTCTTTATTTATACATAGGCTACAATCGTGCCTCCTGTTTTTGCTGCTAAGACAAAGTTCTACAGGGACAATTCTAGTTCTGATTCAAACTTCAGTCAAACCTGTACTAAGCAGTCTTCATGTACTAAGCGATCCGAAATCCCCTAAATTACTGTCATTTTCACCTCCATTGGGCAGTCACCTCTATAAAGCAGTTGTGATCACCCTTGACTAAGTCCCAATGGCCTGTTGGTAATGTCTTCCACCTGTCTTGAACCGTCACTTTAAGTGGAACCCCTCTATTAAAACTAAGAATAATTCCTCAGATAAAATATAATCATGTTCATGTCTTGGAATCAATGTCAGTACTTTGAGTTCAAATGTCCTCAATGCATTGCAGATTATCTTCCTCCTCTGGACTGTTATGGCAAATACTAAGCATGAACATCATGTAAGTCATATGCTGGTCAACATGTGCTACACAGTCAGTTAACTTCTAGTAACCCTCTAACTCCCAGATGTGATTCACATGTATCCTCTCTATACAATATCCTTCCACTATCCAACAAACAGGTAATGAGAGTTCTCAAATGTATGAGGTAGAAGTTGCTATCTTGATCTAACACCAAATTCTTGCATCTAATTTACAAGGAAATGTGTAGCAGCTAGAGGGGAGAATTAACAATCAGATCCTGAGTGTTGAAGGGCTAAGTGGTCACCCTGCCATTCCCCACAGGTGCCACTTAATACAGGTTCAACTGTATATATACTTAAATGATATAGTTTATATATAACTTTTATGATATACAGATTATGGACATCAAATGATTAAAGGGCTAATACTTTAAATTTTCAGCTTTTTTAAAATTTCTTTTGGTACTTAATCCACCTAGATAACCTTTTGCTTGATTATCAACTTGGGGTAAAAAAAACCTTCCTCATCCAAAACTGTCCACATTACTTAACTTGTGCTTTAAAACAGTGATTACATTGAAAAAAACAAGATTCAGTTTCCTCTGAATACTATCCCCATCCATACCAAGACTCTTCTATTTTTATAGCCAATCCGAGATTTTAAAATTCTGCACAAAACACAGCCCTACACTTCATAGCTAATTAGTTTCCTCTTCGTTCACCACCCCCCTCCCCAGCCCCCCTACTCCGAGGGGCCTCACTCTAATAACATTGAATATTAATCATGTGTGGTCAACACAACAGTTCTCACCAATAAAAAACTTAAAATAAAAATTGTGCTCACCCTAACAACACTAAGTGTGATCAACACAACAGTTTGTAAATAATTCTTATATATAAAAGGGCAGATTATCATTGTGGATATTGATGCTTAAATAAAGCTAATGAGTAAACCACTTTTACTCATTATAGTATCAAGCATACTTTCTCACAATGTGGGATTACATTTAAATGAAAACATCAAAAATTCTGAATCAATACTCCAGTCTTGATAACAAATTGTTTACCTTGGAATAAATATGCAGTTATGTAAGCAGTAACAAACAAAAATTGCAATAACCATAGCTTAATAGTGCATTTTACAGTTGTGTGCTTGTTTGCCAGGCCTTTGAACAGGAGTTAGGCTAGGGCTGACCTTGTTATGATACAAACCTTGCTGCTTTTCAAATGCAAATTACTTTGTTATCATGCTAACTAATTACTGGTCTCTATCACAACAAGGTCACCGTCAGCCTCACTCCAAATCAAAGGCTGGGCAACTAAGTACACAACTGTAAAATGGCCTCATCTGGTTTGGCTCACTTAGTTTTCAAACCCATATCTTTTTATATGCTAATAATACCATGTGTCCTCCTAAACTAGATTTGGTTTCAAAGATTGTGCCTCTGCAAAGATAGAACTGGGAAATTCCCCCAGACCATCTTTGCATTATTATCACATCACATGTGTTACTCCAAGTCTCTGGATTCATCCTCCCTCTGTTAAATAGAAAAAAAAGATAAAATAAATATCTGGGTATTCAATTACATCTTGCTTGACTCAGCTTGTGGGGGACAAGGCTGCTAAGGACCTAGGGCCTTGGAACAAGAAAGCATGCATTCAACCATTGGTTTGGTCATGTATCTAGTCATTACGTAATGGGTTTACTTTCACACCGCCCCTCTCTACCCAAAAGAATAAATCGTTAACTATCATCTACCAGGGGAACCAAACAAAATCCATGTGGATTAGCTGTGATGGACGAGCATCACATCCTAGAGGAGCAGACATACTTTTAATCACCTCTTGCTGAAAGATACTACCAATATGGGCTACCAACTATAGGCCACTTAGCTTCTAAAATTTATTATTAACTAGAAGTTTTTCTATCGTGGAAAAAGGAAAATGAAAAAAAACAAAGAATTGGAAAAAATGCCACATTTGTTATCGTCATGCAAAGAATCCACTGTGTGTGAAGTGTGTAAAGCACACATGGCTGTTAAAACATCTTACAGCTCAAAAGAAAAACACAACCTAAAAACTTCAAACAATCACGTCTAATAAACTGAATCAGTTTCTTTAAAGCCTCACTATTTGTACAAATAAGGAAAACTGTCAGATACATGCTAACATTTTACATTATCTGGGAGCCTCTAGGAAGGAATAGCCCCATCTCCTCTACAGCTTGCGAAATCTCAAGGATGAAAGAGATCTTGGATAATTCTTTGCTATTTAACAAGTAGACTCCACATAGCCATACTTCTGTTCAGTTATAGCTCACAAATTATGTCAAAATGTGATAACAAAAAAAGTGGCACACAAGGTGCAGCCAAGAGTGTCAATAAACGATTTTCTTAAATAAATTTCATGCCATCTGTGATTACTACTGAAAAAACGCACAGCAACATCAAATCTATTTGTTTCACACAACAAAGAAACATCTGTCCTCCAATATCATAAAGTGTGAGCTTTCAAAATGTGTGCATTGTTCAGCTTATAATAAAAAGGAAGGAGGTCAAGAACAGTCATTTCCATAATATACGTGTCATTGACCAAGCATGAGATCAAAATGGCTGGATATTAGCCAAGTCCTTTTAAGCCTTTTGATGGACTGAGACATAGTTGAGGTCCATAAAAATGAAAAAAAAACAAAAACAAAAACAAACAGAAAAGAAATAGCCATATTGAACCAACAGGTTTAGTCAAAAAGGATTTATCGTATAGCAAAAAGATTTTGCTTTATTAAGAACTATTTGAAGCCAACTGTTTTTGTAGCATAAGAAACCACTGACAGTTGTTCATGTTTTCTTTATTTTGACTGTTTTCAGTTGCTTTCAGTTACTCCATTGCTGACACTGTCCAAAATTAATGAACATTTTTTGTACATTCACTCCAAGCAATTTTTTTCCTACCCAGGACCAAAGTAGGTAATCCCAAGCAGGCAAGATGGGCCCATCTTACCCACTCGGGCAGCCAAACAGAACTCAGGACTTGCTTCATATTACCCACAGGCACTGCCAGCAGTATAATAAAAGCATATAAAGCATTTTCTGTTCTAGAATAGTAATAACATTAGTAAATTTATCTTTAAATCTTTTTTTTTTTACTTTTGAGTTATGTTTTCATTTTTTCTTCTTCTAGGATGAAGTGGTCAGTGTATCATGTAGTGAATAAACACATCATACTTCTCGTAAAGATTTAGAAATTAAAGGAGTTTTTAACTTGAAACTAACCTCACAGCTATCTAACCCACTTTCTCCATGGGAGGGGCAGTTGGAGTTACACTTTGGTCTGTAACACTTTGGTCTGTAGCACTTTCATACGACGGTGGAGGAGGCATATCTGTCGAAGGGTATGGTGAGTAATCATGTCCACTTTGAGGAGGGAAAGGGTGCTGTGTTTGAGGAGGGAAAGGGTGTTGTGTTACAGGAGGATACACTTGTCCTGTCGGATACTGTGGATATGTTCCCGCAGCGGGCGGAGGTGGGTTGTTCGGGTAAGGTCCCGGTTGATATCCGTATGACGGCCCATAAGGTTGTTGAGGTCCAAAAGTGTTGCCTGAAGGGTACTGAGAAGTTGATACCGCTCCAGGACCCGGTTGACTTGTAGAGACAGTTTGAGTAGAAGGCGGTCCGGTTATAACTTGCCCTTGATTTGCTTTGTTTTGGACTTGGCAATAACAGATCGAAATGACGAGCAAAACGCCTCCGATCGCAAGGAATATTGGTCCGACGATTCGACAATTCTTTAAATTTCGTTCTGTTTCCAGTCTGTCCTCGCGGCAAAAGTCGCACCAATCATCTTCTGGGCCCCAAAATGGTTCGGCAAGGTGACCCACCATGGTCAAAATGAAACCAATAAGTAAACACATGATAGTGAAAAAAATTAGAAGACATTTAGTGCAGCTTGGACCGCTACAACGCTGAGCTGGCCTTTGATAAATGACCACTCGATTCATTTTAGATTGCCGATGTGGATACACGAATTTAATCCTCACTCGAAGCAAGCAGATTTAATTTGTTCCGGAGTGCTTCGGTGGAAAAAATCGTAAATGATGGTTTCCCTATAAAGTTGGAAACGAGGCTTGTGTCAATCTCCGAGACGAGGCTGTTACGTAATCAGGCCAACGTCATGACCCCCGTCTGGCCTAAGTGGAAGGCCGGACGGGGGTCATGTCGCAAGAACCGAGAGTTGCACTTACGAGTCTTACAGGGTTCGAGAGTCATGAACGAGAGACAAATGTTTTCCTTTCCAACCCACCAAACTCAGTCGCGTACAACTGAAGAATTTGCTCCTTAGGGTAGAAGAAGAGAAATGGGTGGAATCACTGACACGCTGTAACAATATCTAAAAATCTTAGAAGAGCCGTGATACTTTAATTTGTGAAAAGATTAATTTTTATAGAGTACAAGGGTCACCAAACAGGATCAACTGGCTGCTCTCGAAGCTACGTTTCTTACATCTTGACAGAAATACTTAATGTCTAAAAAGGATATAAATATGTTCTTGTCTCGCATACGAATGTCGAAAAGGTAACCATACTCAGCCAAGACTGGGTTCTCATTCTAGGCAATGTTTCGAAACTATGTATTGATCAAAGAACAGAAAGAACTCATGGAGGTTAGCTAGGATATAGTCTTTCCATTCCTCTGTTAATTTTGATTTTCCTCCTTAAGGTGAATTGCAGATCATATCTAAGAGAGCAGTTCGTGTTGATCTAAGATTTTCAACTAACCCATTTCCTCAACAGGAGGTGGACTTGGAGTTGTGCTTGCAGAAATGTTAACTTCGCTTTGGTAAACAATACTGTCGTAGGATGGTGGAGGTTCTCCTAGATATACAGGTAGTTGGTTATTCAGAGGACACGATCCCGCCGTGGGCGATTGCGGGTTGTTGATGCATGACCAGCAGTGCCTGTCGTCGTGGCTGATTTTGTCATGAATTCTGTTTGACTTGTGTAAGGCATGGCGGGTGCACTTGGCACCCCAGTCACGTAAAAAACTTGGCTTTCAGTTCTTCCTTGATCATTTCTTCCCGTTATGACGTAGTAGCAAATCCAACATGAGACACTGAGTAGCAAAAGTCCCGCGAAAATGAGAGGCACTCCGACATACCAAACAGCCGCACACAGAAAGGCACCAACAACTATACAACAGATTGCGCACGAAATATTCAGAAACTGAAAAACACAATTCCAGACATATATGAAGCAGCCAAAGTTTTGATGCGGAGAGGCTACTGGTCTCGTATACTGAATCACAACTCGTTGGGGCTGCTGGCTGTTCATGCCATTCATTTTCCTGATTTAAATGATCGGCGATGTTCCTTAATGAAAAATGTACACACCATAAGCGAAAGAATCTCCAAGGATAAATGAAGGTAAATTATATCTGTGCGAACTAGCGCAGCTGCGATGCACAACCTTTTACCTTTGAATACCGACCACTAAGCCAGTCGTTTCCGGCATCCTGCTGAGCGAGATTTAAAGCTTCTGGAAAATAAGACAAAAAGAGGGGTAATGCCTAGAATGTTCTGAAACATTTCGATTGGTCCATAGCTTGTCAATAAAAAAAAGTGACACCGTCATCCACACAAACTCTACAGTTGCGTGATTAAGGCCTCAGATTTTAGCATTTTAAACAGTTAATTAAAAGTTTTCCATGAGGCGTTCTGCAAGAACGAAGTTGAATAGTAATCAACAAGTTAAACATAACCACAACTCACAAAATTTTTTAAGGAATTGATATGAAAACATATTCAAATCGCAATCATGCCACACTTTGGAGGAACATTAAACCTTTTTCCATGCGCTCATGATAGTTGTTCCTAATGAATTTATTATGAAAGCTGTACTAAACCGTTTACTGATCACTTCCCATATCAAGTAATTTATTCATCAGGTGTAACTTTACAAAGCACATTAAGAACAAAACCATTTGCAAAAATAGTAAAAACCAATTGTGCTCAACCGTTTCCTTCTTTAAATATGTTTCGAAGTCTTCCTGAAATGAAATCATTTTTATTATCAACATTCACTGAATCGTTCAAATGGTTCATTTAGTACCTGACACGTGTCAAGAAGTGTGACGGAGTGATACTGATTAAAGCAGCGCTTGATTAACTTATTCATAGAGCGCTGGACTGCCGTGCGGAAGGTCGAGGTTCAAGCCCCAGATATGATCAACACCCAGGGTCTTAAATTAATTGAAGAAAATGTGCTGCCTAAGCTACGACATCTGAAAACGTTTTGACATTCTGGTGATCTCGGATAAGGGCGATAAACCTTAAGCCCCGTCTCCTGCATCTTCTCTCCTGTACTGGTTCGCAAGGGAAGTTAAGGAACCCGCGCAATTTTCGCAAAAAGTAGGGGGTGTGGCTCCTGGTTTTATGGACTGGCCCTGTTTGACACCCTGCTCACCTCAATCCATCCTCGTATCCAGTCTTCTCTTCTAACACAATACGTAAATAGCGACAAGGGTACGAGTCCGGAAAAAGGTACGACACTATAAACACAGGATTGCCTCTGTGACTGCCACTTTGTTTTAAAACGCGATAGCGTTATACGGTGATCTTTCTCAAAACAGCCCGCCTTGATTCCTTGGAATAACTCCTTATAACCGGTTTCCAAACTTCGTTACTTATGGAAGTGCTTCGCGTTAACGAGAAAAATCTTTTCGGTCACCACATCTCCTTACATCATCTATGATCACAAAGCATGTCTCTCAGGAAAAGTTCAAATTAATACAATTACGCCCATCACAATGTTTGATTTGGAGTTTTTACAATTGGCCAAATCCTCTTTTAGAGTTTTGACTTTCTTCCAAAAAATTCAAAGCTCTTCAGAAGCCCTTTACCGGTTAAAATTTCACTTTGAAGGCCACTAATGATGTCACTATAGAAATCTGATTTTAAATGCATAACACTATTTCTGTTCAAGTTATTATTGCCTACAGCCGCCTTTCCCATCCGTATGGCTGTATCTAGAAGTTTTTCAATATCACAGATTTCATGGACAATCCCACCAGCCAGAGCCTCCTCTGCTTCAAACCGTCGTCCCATGAATACAGCATCTGCAATTACTTTGGGGTCCTTTATCTTGCCTCTGGCACATGTGAAGAAGTAAAAGGATGCCATGAACTAAGAAATGCTTGCAAAAGGTGTGGTGAAATTGGGGAGGACTCCATAGGGATGAAAGTGTGGGATAGTATATGCTAGGAGTTATTCAATATATATGAAACCATAGGGGAAAAATCCATGGGGGAGGGGGGGGGGAAGGAGGGAGGGGATGAGATTCATATGAGGAAGGAACTCATACTGGGGGGAAAATCCTGTATTTTCAAAGGGGAGAGGGGGGAAGTGAGGGGAATCTCACTGAAAGTGATGTTAGGAATCCCATTTGAAATTGGGAAGGATACCCAGACCAGTCCAAAAATTCCATAATTACCAAGGTGGGAAAGGGGGTGGGTAATGGGTAAAAACAGCTCAGATTGGTTAATTCCCTCAATAAGGGAGGCCAAACCAAACTAGAAGACAAGCATAATTACCTCATCAACAGGTTATTTCCAATACCAAAACGCATGCCATACTTGACCTCTGGAAAGCTAAACCAACCTTTCTTGGTTCTCATAACTCTGTAGTCATGTGCAAGGGCTAATAGTGCTCCACCAGCAAAGGTATGTCCTATAGTACACAACAGAGAAGGAAAACAACTAACTTAAACATGGCTTGTTAGTCTAATGCAAGTGAACTGGAATTTGTCAACATCTGTCCAATGATCAGGCTACTGGACTAGCTATCATGATTTTCATCCATGAAACGACACAGTTAAACCTGGTTCACACTAGTGACACAAGAACATGAATGAAAACTAAAAAGAAAACTGTAGGAACATCAATATATTGTTATATTGTGTTGTGAACATGGAGGAAATGATACTGATATTAACCCACATTTAACATCTAAAATCTATACATTAATTATCTCCACCACCTTGCAAACATTTCTTGTAAACCAACTTTGAGAATTTGTATAAAATAAAATAAAATTATATCCTTAGCTGATGGTTTTTTTTCTAACAACCTTTAGGCTTTCAATAGTATTGATAAGCTGCAATCAAACTTGAAACCAAGAAAAAAAAATTGAATAACATAACCTCCTTGTACCATTAAGGAGTCCACACAGAGTGTAAGAAGTCTAATTGGCAATACTGTACCATTTAATGCAGCCACTGTTAACATGGGAAATGATAATAATCTTGCCAAGACTTTATGAAGCAAAGATGTGGTTTCTATGAACTCCTCTGGAGTACATGTCGCAAGGAATTCTTGATCTAGCCCATTTGAGTAAAATTTTTTATCTCCAGTGATGATCAGAAATTTAACCTTTTCATTCCTGAAAACGAAAATTCAATATGGAGGACTATGTTTGAAACAAGCTAAAGGGACCATTCATAATGATCATGATAAAATGACTGTAGACATATTTCTGTAAGAGCAAGGTGACTTTGTTTTGAGATGAGATCGCTCATCTTGGGGCAGAGGGAGGTGAGTGACGTAACCTTCATTCGGATCACTCACTCACCCAAGGCAGTTATGCAAACATCTTAAAAAGATTTAGATATCAAATATACTTCGTTGTGTTGGCTCAGCAGGTAAAATTGCACTTAAACAGCCTATTTTTTCTCAAGATGTTCCAATAAACACGCATAGCTCATCATTCTGGAGAAATTAACCTTCGCTATAACGTTCCTGTTCAGGTTAACACTAACAGGGCTCTGAAGTCTTCAAACAATTACGCAGCTTATAAATACCTTTCGATCTCATCCAGAGCAGCATAGAATTCTTTAAAAAATTCTAAATTTAATCGGTTTTCTCCATTTTTCATGGAAAGAATTGCATAATTGTCCACGAAAGAAACCTCGACCTTCCCACTCCCTGCCATATTCGATTCATTGCATTCAGCTGAGCATTGTATTTGTCCCAGTCTCTCTCGTACAACCGAAAAAACAAAATGGCGACGAATTCCGGGTACGGAAGGTAAAACGATTCGTGTGTTATTTTAACACAGTCTCATTCCGGACAGAACACTCATGTCAGGGAAATCATTCGATGTTCATTATGCATCATCTAGCTACTCTGCTACGGTATGTGTTGTAAAATGCAAAGGAAATCGAGACATTTAAATCAACTAGAGACGTGTTTCTCTCAGAGTAGGTCTTTAGACTAATGTTGCTCTAAGATTGTGGGGTAATATGAGCTGCTTTCATATAAGCACCTTTATTTCCCATCTGTGCCAGCTAGTATAGTACGACAGGAATGTTTGGTGAAAGAGCTTTACCAAAAAAGGACGCAGACAGAATTTCTCCTTACAATATCGATACACTATCAATCAGATAAGTGATGAGAATAAAGAAAATATCAATTTGGGGATAATTAGTTTATCTAATACTAAATTCTTTGACCTAACATCAAAAGAATTGTATGGTTGACAGTAAAGAGAATTACCAATTTAATCTGGGAGTTAAAAGGGTTAAAGGCTTCTAAAGGGTTCACACCTTTGCCTCCTACATACTAATAGTTGGTTGCTATTTCCAATGTACTGAGCTGTGATACCACTTGTTGGGAGTGTAGCCAATTTTAGCAAGTATTTTTTTTCCAAAATGGTCTTCTTTCACTGGAGCTTATTTTTGGGAAAAGATCATGCAGAAAAATTTACTGTGCATTGTGTTTGCTTTTCTGGTTTATCCAAATTTTTAAAGCTTAAACTGGGGCTAGAGCTTAAACCAGGGGGTGCACTTTGGAAGGAGGGTGCTTAATCAAAGGGGGATGCTTATTATTCTCCTGTGCTGATTCTGCTGTAGTTGAAGCTTAAAGAGTGGCAATAGAAACAGGTTTTCCTTGTATCCCTACTATTTAAGAACATAAGGGGGGGGGGGGGGGAAGCGCTCATTCCTGGGTGGGTGCTTATTCCAGGAGA
The DNA here is from genome assembly GCF_964200805.1 of Pocillopora damicornis. Taxonomy (NCBI): domain Eukaryota; kingdom Metazoa; phylum Cnidaria; class Anthozoa; order Scleractinia; family Pocilloporidae; genus Pocillopora; species Pocillopora damicornis. Next base: position 11,665,016 of record NC_142672.1, read on the forward strand.
GTGCTTATTAGAGTGTGGGCACTTATTCAAGGAAATGCAATACTTGAATATTTTTGTAAAGACACTATCAGTTCTAAGAAGCCAATAGTTGTGCAAGAACAAAGGAAAACTGTCAGCATCTAGGCATATTTTTTGGCTAAACAAAGGTTATCATGGTTATTACCCCCTAAGGGGAAATCACATGATATTCCTCAGTTTTGGCAGGGGCACATTGGGCTATGTGGTTTATAACATAAACATGAATATCTATTGATTTCAGGTTGCCACTATTTTCCTGTTCAACCTCCTTGTTGGTGTGGGAATTCTTGCCCTTCCATCAGCTATTGCGAAAGCTGGAATTTTTGCAGGTGTTCTTTGTCTCATCACTGTGTCTTTCATGGCATTTATTAGTGTAACCTTCATGATTGAAGTATTAGCAACTGCTAATGCTTGGCGAAGAACAAAATCAGTTTGTAGAAAAGGCAGTGTGAAAGGAGGCCTGCTTCAAAATGAAAGTATGGAAGAAAAAAGTCAAATCAAGGTCAAGACTGATGTAATATCTCCTCCATTGTTTGAAATTGAAGAGAAATTTGAGATGGGCTATTTGTCAGAGATGTTTCTTGGAAGTGTGGGATCTACATTCTTCTATGCAGTTCTTTGTTTGTATTTATATGGGGTGAGTGCCTTCTTAACCATTTATCTTGATCTAAAACCAAATTCCCATAACTAATTTACAAGGAAATCTGTAGCAGCTAGAGGGGAGAATTACCATCAATCAGATCTTGGTAGTTTAAAGGTTCACAAATGACTACACAGTTTTTGCAGTAATACTCTGAGAATTCTGATTTGCATCTAATATTTTTTTTTAACTGATGGATGATAGGTCATTCTTGCAGCCCTAATGAATGCAAAGCTTATCAAACCTTGATATTTATCTGCTCATGAACATAAAATAATACCGTGTCAAGCAGACAGTTATAAGGGTTGAACGTAATTTCAATGAGGGAATTGTCTTGATATGAATCAACACCAAATGGTTCTGTTGCCAATTGGGAGAGCTCTAGGATACTTCCAGTGAAGGTACCAACAACTTGCTGGGAAGGTTTGGAAGGCATCTGCATAACTTGAAAATTAATATTGCTACATGTGTTAAACACCACAGTTAAGCATTTGACTCTCAATAGTGGCGAGCATCTAATATTTCCTCGTTATATCACCCCTGAATCAAACAGTAAAGTATGAGAATAATAGAAATGATCACTCTCAAAGAAGCTGCTAATTTATAAACAAATTCTCCTTGTCAGCACCTTAGGAAATGTATAGAACAGTATGGAGAATATGTAAAGTGATGATAGGGTGTTAAGGGTTAAAAGAAGCCTTTGTTAATAATTGTCATGATAATTGTGCTGAAATCAAATTGCCTTAAAGTTTTATTTGATTAAATTTCCTTTTTTCAGGATCTTGCAATTTATGCAGTATCAGTTGCCACAACATTAGAGCAAGCTGTTGGTGCCAGCCATCAAATATCTTATTATTCTTTCCTCTGGGGTTTTATCATGTTCATTGGACCATTTTGTTTCTTTAATTTCCAAAAAACTACATATCTTCAAATGTTTACGATGGTAATGAGGAACTCTGCTATGGTGTTAATGATTGTGCTGACACTACTGGACATTGCAAATGGACACAGAGTACCAACAGACCAGCTGATATTATGGGATACAGATAAAGCTAAGGAGGTATTACAGTTTTTGTACTTATCTTTGTTTGCTGTGTATCATGTGCTGTATGAATGATGATGGAGTAAGTTGATATTTAATTACTCAGTCTAATAGTTCCCAAACTTTTAATTCATACTCTTTAAGTACTGTCCTTAACAACTCATCATACCCAAGAACATGAGATACACGCAACACTTCAGCTGGGGTTTGACCTTGGATATTTAGATCCAGAATCTAGCTTTTTAACCACTAAACCATAATTACTGCTATGACCCCTTCTGAAGTTAAAGCCCAGTACATTAATTTTTAGTTATTTAAATATGTACTGATCTTTTTCTACTATTAGAGACCACATCCATTTAAACCTTTAATTCCCAAGATTTGATTGTTAATTCTCCCCTCTAGCTGCTTTTAAATTTCCTTGTAAATTAGTTACAAGAATTTGGTGTTAGATCAAGAAAAGCAACTTCTACCCAATAAGTCTAAAATTCTTATTACATTTTTGAATGATAATGTATGGATATGAAAAGGGAGAAGTTACATTTAAATTATTCCTGGGAGTTAAAGGGTTAAGTGGCTCAGAGGTGATTTTGCAAACCTAAATGTCTCAGGTTTGCATAACTTTTTTTAATTTCTCCCAACTACCCTTGTGGTTAGATGAGGCTACATGGAAAAAGCTTAAATGATGATTTGCAACAAACTGATTTTAATGACCTTCCTGAGAGCAAAACTTTTGCTCTGGTGAAGGGCTGACACTTAACATTTCAGCTATGAAACTCCTTATGGTGGCCAATTTCCATTATCAACTCAATTGATGAAACCAAATTACCTTGTTATATTCCCTCACTGGCGCAGCACCACAGTTTCTATAGAAACTTATCCCCTTTACTGATTTGAATGACCACTTGCCAGTTCCTCAAGGGTCAGACTATACAGAAGGGTTTAACTGTGTTTTCCTATATTGCAAGATATGAGATTATTTGAAGTTTAATATTTCATTGCAGCTCTTAGGCATGGCAGTGTTTGCATTCATGTGTCATCACAGTGTTCCATCCATCATCCTTCCTCTGGCTGACAAAAGAAAAACTCTGCAAGTTGTTTTGGTGGACTATGTGATAGTTCTTCTCTACTGTGGCATCATTGTTTTCTCTGCAGTCTTAAATAAACCAGCATCTGCCATCCTTCCACTTTATACATTAAACTTTAGTGACCACTCTGTTACTGTCTTGGCAAAGTTTCTCAGCCTTTATCCTGTATTTACACTGAGTAGCAACTTTCCTCTGATCTGTATAACTTTGAGGAATAATTTGATGGCACTATTTCCAGTTTCAAAGGTAATGCACTAATTAAATCAAAGCTTCAAAACCTCTTTCTCCCTCTCCATATTAACATGTTAACTGACTTTAGAAGCAATTGAAACAAATGGTATGATCAAAATGCTTTTAAGAGTGATAATCCATATTAACATGTTAACTGACTTTAGAAGCAATTGAAACAAATGGTATGATCAAAATGCTTTTAAGAGTGATAAAAATTTTAGATATTGGGAGATAGGTTTGAGGAGGATTTCCTGTACTTTTTATTTGTTTTACCGTAATATCGATAACTTTAATGTTAATGATTAAAATCTAACACATTATAGGAATAATTAACACATTCTGCTTGAGTAATTTGATCTCTCATTTGTTATGACAGTGGCAATAAACAATGATGAGAATGATGGTCATTTATGGAAGATATCCAATGAATTTAGCAAAATTGGGCCTGTTTGAATGACCCTTTATTTTGGAAAACATTCTCTGAAAATTAAGGAATCAAGAACATTTGAAAGTTCAGTCTGGTACACTAGCTAGATATACATTTAAAAATGAATTATTTTCTTCTTCCCGGGTATTTAATTGTAATAAATTGTGCATCTTTTTTTCAGAGCTTAATATTTAGCCAGCAGATCTTCACACTTGTGGCCCTTATGCCACCTGTTGTTATTGCAGTGTTTACACATGATGTTGGTCAGCTTGTTGCACTTACAGTAAGTGTCCATCGCTGTGTCCTTTCAGTTTGGTTGTTTTTAGATTTATATTTAGGTTACTGGTAGGTCTTGAAGGGTATTATTCCTAGAAACCCAAATTTGTAAAATTAATTTTAAGTGTATTTACAGCTTTCAGGGTTTTTTTATGGTGTTTGAATGGTGCTAAATTTGAAATTCCTTCAAATTTGCCTCATCCATGAAAGTTAACCACTTGCTTGAAGATTTTTAACCTATTTTCTCTTCAGGAAGTTTAGCTTGAAATTTTTTGACCTTCTAATAAGGATAAGAGAGCTTAAATCTACCAACAAGTTTTGTTAAGTTTTTTTTCTGTTGTATGAATCAACTGGGATATCACTTCAATCTGTTGTGGAATATTTTTTTGACATTACATTTCTCATTTTTCAGGGCTCCTTTGCAGGGTTAGCTATCATGTTTGTGACTCCAGGTCTTCTTGCTTTGTACTCAAGGAACAAGCTGGATAAATCTGTTCCTCATTGGAGGCAAATGCACCACCACAAGTCTCCATTTCAAAGTAATGCGTGGGTCTACCTGACTTTGGCATTTGCTGCCTTTGTGCTGATGACAAGAATATTTTGAATACAGCAAGTTCTTAGTTTTATTAAAATTGATGAAACCATGTAGCAGAATGAATTAATATATAGTATTTCAAGGAAAATCATGTGGCAAAAGCAAGCTTTAAATATGGAATATTTTTCTCTTGCAAATAGAAGATGAGATATAATGATAACCTCTTAACTTATATTTGCAACAAAAAAGCGACAGAAATAACAACAAAATACATTAAACCAAACAAGCTTCAAAGAGAATATATTATAACAGGAAATATGAGTTATTTAATAAAAGTATTTAAGACAGAAACTGTCAATTGCAATTGTGACAATTAAAGACAGAAATTGAAATTGTATCCTTTTTGTATCCCAGACAGTATGAGAACAATGACATCATGTAAAGATTTTAAGACAGTCATAAAGAAAAAGAAAATGAACTTTTAGTGGTAGTTTTAATGAATTTTAATGATTTAAATATTTTTCTTTCTCGAAGATATTAGCTCAACAGAGCTACTCTGATAATTTGAGTTGAAATAAAGTGTATGTATGTATGTATGTAAGACTTATATTTGATGTCCACAGTTCGTAAGCTGTTCAAGTTGTGTATTGCCTGTGACGCTATGGCACTTTTTAAACGTACCCCACTAAAGTTTCTTTCTGTTTTCCTAGAGAGGCTGATTCCAAGTTAAACAATACAACTGGTTCATATTTTCAGATAATCCTTATCCTCATAGGCTTTGCTATTCTAAGCTCAAAGTTGTGAGAGTAAAAGGCTGTTATTGGCGGTCATCTTACAGCCTTGCTTCCTTACACTGAGACAAGCGATCAGAGCGGAAAAAACTCTACAAATAGTTCTTTATCTAATGAGGAACACGCAGAGGGTAGTTCCATACTTGGCCCAGCTTTATTTCAGGTGGGAATGCAGATTTACTTCATCGCTCCTTGTACTATTTCGTCGGGGATTATGTTGGTAAGTCGTTTTCGAATACACTAAATGAAAGGAGATTGAATTTAAGGTCGAATAGGAAATATTTTCTCTCAAGATTGGCTTGATCTCTGTTCAGATCAGATCCTGCCACATTAAAATGTATCAAACTGTAGAATCGACTAAAGCACAAACTCAAAACAAGATACGTAATTTTAGAGGAAAAATGATAATTTCTCAAAGGTTTCAAAATACATGATGAGCGCGTGATTTGTCAACTGTTCTGTCTCTTGATCGTTCAAAAAAGGGTCATCACGCCACTGGTTGGCGTTTTCAGAGACAGCAACATACAGTGCTTCACAACCCGAGTGGAATACACAAATAGAGTAAATTTTTCTTGTCTGTTTTATTTCTTATATCGTGATGTGTAAGCAGTCAGCTGATCAGTTCAGTTCGAGAGTTTTCCCGCCAAAAGTCCCAGAACTAGCGTGACTGTCCCTCAGATCCAGTCTGTTTTCATTGTCAATTCCTTCGACCGTCCTCGAAATCAGTGGGGAACCTAGCATCCTTAAATCCAAAAACGATAAAAATGTTTGGTCTAATATACATGTTAATCCCAAATTAAAATCAGTGAAAGTAATTAAGGTGAGTTTGTTCGAACTAAAAACGAAAAAACAAACAAATTGATAACAACGCATATGTGAAAAGAAAAAAAAAATATCTTGTGAGATGTTTTAGTGCGTAGTATCGCTGAGTATTTTTACGAGTTGTGCCGTATTTTGAAGAGCCCGTGAGGAGAGTTAAAATACAAACAACGTTAAACAGGTTAAACAGGTTTTTTTAAAGTACAAAATAACCAACTGTCCAAAGAACCGTACAATATCATAGGATATTTGTACTCTATTTGCGCGTTATTTGTACTCTACTTTGTACAGTTGAATAATAAATAACCTTTCTAGAATTACGACCCGATCACGCTCTTCAAGCTTGTATCAGTATTACAGGGAGTAGCCATATTTGACCGGAATTATCCCTGAGGGGCACAAGACAACAGAGAGTATTAAGCAAAATCCCCTCTCCCCCCCTAGGCGAGATACTAGTTCATTAATTAGGGATTACCCCGAGTGCTACATAACGTTCCCTCACATTTAAAAAAGTACCCATGAATTTATCATCTTTTATGGAAAGAGGTGCTGTGAGAGTGAAAAGGCTTCAATAAAAACATAACATGATTATCACAGCCAGAACTCAAACCCAGGCTAATTAATCTGAATTCTAGTGAATTTTGGATACTTCTTATTTTGTTTTTGTTTTCTTTGAAACAACAGACAGCTCAAGCTGGGGGTGCCGTAGCATTGTCTGTACTGCTCACAGTGTTTTGTAATTTGGCAGCTGTATTCACTGTGCCTCCTCTTGTGGCTTGGACAATAAATTTTGAGAATGTCAGACTGGATCCTGTTAAACTTTTGATTAAGTTGGTGCTGACTGTTCTTCTTCCATTATTGGTATGTACAATCAGAATAATTGTAATTTGGTGTGAGGAGAATAAGTATCAATATACATTAAATACTATTTTGACTCATTTCAGATTTTAAAGTTAATTTAGTTGTTATTTATATGTATTGGATGTTTAAAAATTAGGCACTGCACACGATATCTTACTTCATGGTTCTTAAATCAAACATTTACTCAGTCATTTCATCATATTGCCGTAATGTTAAGAGATTATGACAAGGCAAGTTGTCCAGAGTAGGTTGAGGAATGCCTTTTCAATGTTCTGCTGAATAAGTTTTTGTAATATTGATTATTTAACATATACCTAGTTCACTATTTATAAGTTTATTAACCAGGGAGTGCACTTAAATTATAGCTTAGCTAAACTTAATCTTTGACGACATGAATTTTATAAGTTGGCAAAGGACTGAGTTACATAACTTGCGTGAAGACATTTGTCACGAAATACTCCAACACACTGAAAGCCGTAAGCATCATACTGTTAGCAATGATTCCATGGTTAAAGGTCAGCCGAGCAAGTGTTCAAAAAGCCTTCAGTATGATCTCTATTTGGAGTATTTTTGCTGTACTTGGATGGGGCTTAGCAATGCACTTACTCTTCATTATTGTTATTCTTCTTCCATGTTTTGCCTTGAAACTGGAAAAATCTGCTTTGAAGTCAGTTGTCATCCTGGCTAGTCAAAAAACTTTGGCCATTGCCGTAACAATATGTGGTTATCTTCCATTTACACAAGCTGAGCAAGGCCTTATAAGCTTCCCTCTAATTATTATTCACATTGGAATCCTAGTGTCTGATTCAGTGTGGGCATCCTGGTGGTTTGCACAGGATGCAAAAAGAGAAAAAGAGAAAATTGAGAAAGCTGAAAAAATTTTACAAAATGATAACACTGATAATTCATTTCAAATATCACATGATCATTCATGAGGAAATTATGCTTGGCATAGCATGATTGTGCGAATTAGCTAACATTAACGGGCCTCTCTGCTAGTATATATATTTTTGTATACTTATTATTTTAATCATTTTTGTTAAAAATTTCTTGTTCTTATTTGGCCAAAGGTAAATGGATAACCAGGTTAAAGAAATCAAAACTGGATTTCCAATCTCCTTTAATTACGTTTTCCTCAGGGTAAATACAAGATATTAATTTACAAAATACTTTGAAATCATCAAGCTTTGTTTTACCGCCAAAGTGATTGACCAAAACGGTCAAATTGAAGAGAGCATGATCATTTTCTGAACCTTTGAAAATCGTTTTGATCGATGGTCACCATGGATCTTTGGTGTAGCGTAAATAGAAAGTGATTATGTAATGCACTAAAAATCACGTGAACCGCTCGAGTTCATTCTGTTGTGAAAAGTTTTCAGCATTATGTCGAGTTTTTGTACAATATTTGGAACCGGCCAGTACAGCTGAATACGGTCTAGTCAACGAGCGTATGCTTAGATGTAGACCTTAAAAGTCCTCCTCGCACAAGCCCGGATTGACCCGTAGTACGGTTTGAATCATCAGAAAGACTGCTATAAATAGACGAGGGCGCAGCCACGATTTTCCCAAGGGGGTATCACACTGTGTCAAACAGAGAGTACTCACCAGTTTTCGCCACCTGAATATTGTAGCGCTCGTGGCGTGCTTCTGTACTTCTTGATGTTGTATGCGCACTAGCCTGGGTTAGCTTTTGGGTTCATGTTAACCTGCAATCTGGGTTTTTTTTTCCGGCGTATCACTATTAGACGCAGTTGGAGGACAGAGAGTAAAGCCTCCTTTTTCCAATCGCAGATCAGCCTTTTGCGCTGCAACACTACACTGTACAATATCACGTTAGCCCGAGTTACAAAAAAAACGAGGGAATTTCAAACCTTCCTGCCAGGTAAATTCGGGTCTCGAGAGGGGTTACCGGTTTACCTGGAAGGAGGGGCTGATCCGGACTTTTGAAAAGCGTAGCCATTTGTGGTGAATCAACCACTGAAGGTCACAGGAGAGAGATCATATAATAACTTTTCGTAAGTCCCCGACAGTTTACCTTCCACGAGTAAATGTTTCAGTTGTTGTGTGCGTACGTCGTGCGTCACGCAATAGAAGTCACGCATTCGTTTTGTTGATGACGTTCATAGGCGCGCGTATTAAGTTGCGTCATATGAATCCGACAATGGCGGCATTGAATCTTCCTGAGAGTGAAGGTTCTCCAGAAGAAATATCGGAAAAACGACCGAAGTTATTGACTAGAGTGAAGGCAGTGGTTTTTAAGAATTTTTTGTCTATAAGCTTAGTCTTTTTCGTAGCTTTAGGAATTTTGGTTCCAGAACCCGGCGTCTTCTTCAGCGAACTACCGACCCACTATGTCTGTGTCGTTGGAATCTTTCTTCACAGTGGAATCAAACTTAAAACAGGAGAAGTGAAAGACGCTTTTAAAGCGTTCAAGGCTATGATCTGGGGTGTTATTTGTATTTTGTTGATTACGCCGATTATTGGCGGACATTTAACTGGATTGTTGCCATACACTGTCACAAAGGGTCATGCCACGACAAACGGCGTTGAAATAAATGGAAGTTCCCCGTCCACTGGAGGACACTCAGAGGGTAGTTCAGTACTTGGTCCAGTTTTTTTTCAAATAGGAATGCAGATTTATTTCATCGTGCCGTGTACGATCTCGTCTGGCGTTATCTTGGTAAGTTTAAAACGTGTCATGGAGCGATAGGGAATTTGGCGAGCTTAGGAAAGTTTAATTTTTTTCCATTTATCCCCCCACACACACATACACAACACCTGCAGAATAGTAGGGTTTTTATTATTTTTATTATTATTATTATTATTATTATTATTATTGTTATTATTATTATTTAGTTATTTATTTTCTGACCTGACCCTGTCCAACATTTTGTCAAAGATGTCAATAACCAGTTACACAGAATATTTTATAACCTTTAAGTTTTTCCTGCCCTGTGGGTCAAGAGGTCCAGGTTTGAAACCTGGCCGCGTAAATGTATTGGGTTTTTGGGCAAAACACTCACACTACCTCTCTCCACCAAGGGGTATAGAATTGTTCTTAAGAGTGTCTTTAATCTAGCGTGGACTGAATGAACATTTGATAAAGACACCAACAGAACAAACATGTGATCAACGCGTGAAACATTTTTGAAGTGCATGTGAAACAAATGAGCCAAGGCAACTTCTCTCTTTAAAATGCAAGTGTCCCACTTTTGTAAGATTCATATGCTGACAGTTTTCACACATTAAAATAGGTTGGAAAACAACTATCTTACATGTGAAACACTTTTGAAGTGCATGTGAAATAAACAAGCCAAGTTAACATCACTCTGTGAAATGTTCTCCACTTTTGTAAGATTCAAACAAACATTTCACAATCGCTATTTGATATCTATGCTATTATTCTGTTTCCGACAAGATTCATATGCTTGCAGTTTTCGCAAATTAAAATAGGCAGGGACGCAACTATCTTGCTTGCTTGCTTTAAAAATTATTGACATAATGATTCCAAAATAAATTAGGATTATGATATTGGTTATAATTTAAGTGTCTAAGTTTTAGATATACAATTTTTTCTTCAACAGACAGCACAAGCTGGAGGTGCTGTAGCACTGTCAGTGCTGCTCACAGTGTTTTGTAACTTGGCCGCTGTATTCACCGTTCCTCCTCTTGTGGCCTGGATAATAAATTTTGAGAATGTTAGGCTGGATCTAGTAACATTTTTGATTAAACTGTTGCTGACAGTGCTTCTTCCATTATTGGTAAGTGTTGTAGCAAGAGTGTAATAATGCAAGATTCAATACATGAAATTCTTGGTGCTAAAGTTAAAAGAACCAAGTGACAGATAGGAGGGTGGCAAAGCAGGTATCCTGATCTCGTTTCACGCCTGAATTTTTGGAAAAATGCATGTTTCATGTATATAAGGGGAAAAATTTCAAATTCTCATCTTGTGTACAAGGTTTCAGGGAAATACTGAGGTTTTTTTGTGAAATGATATGAAAAGTCTATGGGTCACATATATTTCAGGAGGCAAATTAAACTTGATTCTGGTTCATAAATTCACAAATCTCACTGGCCTTTCTGTTAAATTTGCACGTCACATATTAATTTGGCCTTAATCACACACAGGTAGAACCCCTTTGCCACCCTTAGATAATAAGGAGAGTTAACATTGAGATCATGGGAGTGAATGGATTAACAGGCTTTGTCAATAACAAATTCATTATACAGCCAAAAGATTACAACAAAGGACTGCAGAACAGACATAGTTTGATGCTACTCTGGTTTGCAGATTTAATGAATGTAACGGAAGAAGTTAAAATTCATAGACTGCAGAACAGTTGCATGATTCAACTAGTTGTTTGCATTGCTTTCACTATCTGTAAGATGAAGATATGTCGAGTTTTGTGACTCCTGTAATTACAAATGATCAAATAAACAATTTCTTTTTCGAGACAAAAAGATGCCCAGATGTTACAAAGTATTTGAACCAGATACAAGGGTTTTTGTTGAGGGAGGAAAGTGGTAAATCTGAAACAAGCAATTAAGGTTTATCTAGCTTTGAAGGTAACCAAGGCCTAGCATGTGCTCCTTTATATTTTTGTACACAGACAAACATTTAATCTTCTCACTCCCAAGATCTCATTTCTAGTCTCGTTACTGAATGCCATACAGTTCTTATCATGTTAGTTCAGAGAATTTAGCATTGGATCAACTAATAACCCCCTAATTGATATTTTTCTTCATTCGCATCACTTGCCTTCGTATTGTATTTGTATTGTGAGGAGTACTTCTGTCTTGGTTCCTCACAGAAGTTAGGGTTAGTGGCATTTGCTACTGGCACTGAGATAAATTTTTTCAATTTTTTTTTCTTCTTTATAGGTTGGCAAAGGTTTGAGATATATACCCCATGTGAAGCCATGTGTGAAGAAATATTCCAATACACTGAAAGTGATCAGCATCATACTATTGACTATGATTCCTTGGCTAAAGGTCAGCCAAGCAAGTGCACAAAAAGCCTTCACCGGATTCTCTGTTGGAAGTGTTTTTGCTGTTATTGGATGGGGCCTAGCAATGCACCTTCTTTTTATCATCATTGTCATTTTTCCATGTTTTCTACTGAAACTGGAAAAATCTACTCTTAAGTCAGTTGTGATAATGGCCAGTCAAAAATCCCTGGCAGTCGCAGTATCAATAGCTGGTTATCTTCCATTTACGCAAGCTGAACAAGGCTTGCTAAGCTTGCCAATGATTTTAATTCACCTTGGAATTCTTGTGGCTGATTCAGTGTGGGCATCTTGGTGGTTTGCACGGGATGCTAAGAAAGAAAAAGAGAAAGCTGACCCTGGCAACATGGCGTTAAAAGGAGATGAGACTACTAATCAAACAACTAATGATGAGCTGGATCATTTATGTTGTGATGCAAATCAACAGTTACATGTTTCATCTGTTTAATGACCAAAGTCATATCCCATTTTTCCTCAAATAATGGCTGTGCTCTATTAAGCACCCTCCCCAAATTAGCACCCACCCTCTAGGCCATAATATCAAACAAACACCTCTCTTGAATAAATACCCCCATCCCCCCTCCTCCCTCTTTTTCTTAGATAATAGGGATACAAGGAAAACCTGTTTTTATTGCCACTTTTTAGGAGAATAATAAGTACCCTCCTAATAAGTATCACTCTTTTTTTTGCCTCAAATAAGTGCCTGGGTGCTTATTCAAGGAAGAACAGTAGCTCTGAAGTAAACTATTACCCTGAATTGAGCTAGTTTAGTGTGGTCTTCATTTCTAGACTTATTTATCTTGACATCAGTAAATCACTTGGTACTTGGCACAGGTGTAGTACATGTGTCAGTGAGAAAGGGGAAGAAGTATATTTTGTGATTAATCAAAACTGTAACAAAATTCTCGAATGTGGTTAGCTATCATTAGCCCGATTTGAGAACTAATAGGACAGCGTACACATCATGCTTGTAATTGGACAAGCGTGATGTGTACGCTGCTTGTGTATGTGAACAGTACGTGTCATGTGTGGACTGTTGTTGTGCATTTCCTGAAATTATCAGTTGTTTTTTTTTTTAATGAAGACATTTCATCAGTCTAATTTCTTTCTTGAATTTTGTCAGTTTTGATTAATTGGTAACAGAACTTTGTGTAGTCCAGTTCTGTTGGTAATCATACCAGCGATTAACAAATCACTTGACTCAGGCCTGTTGCTGTTATTAACCCTTTGATCCCTCAAAAGATTGTTTATTCTTTCTCTTGGCTGCTGCACTTTTCCTTGTTAATTAGTTTTGAGAGTTTGTTGTTAAATCAAGATAAGAACTTCTACCTGGTAAGTTTGAGTATTCTCATTACCTGTTCACTGGATAATAAATCTCCTCTGGTAGTTAAAAGGTTAACTGTTTACACCCTAACATCAGTATGCTTAGTCACAGTACTGTTCATATATATACATTTCCTAAAGTGCTGCAAGGGATAATTTGTTAAAATTCCAGTGAGTCTTTAATTGGTGATCACTTCCTTTTATGTGTGATCCAGGAGTGATATTAGAAGGACAAAATTAGATGTTAGTTATTCTTAGGGGTTGATTGGTTAACAAGGAGGAGTTCGACTAAACTGGGTTTTTTTTTTTTTTTTTTCATATTTAGTAATCTGGTGGTGGGGTATGTCTTCAAGTGTGTCTCTTGTATGTTTAGAAAAGGTCTTTAATTATTTAATCAATTGATTACCGGTATTTATTTTTCCATTCAACTTTGCCTTCTCATTTCATCTAAGTATGTATGAGAGTAAGAATTCACTCTTAAAACTAAGGCCTGGAGAATCCTTAATAGAGAAAAGAAGCCTGAAGCTTCTTCGCCCTACATCAGAACAAATAATTATACGTTTGAAAAATAATTTAAATACATAATGACCAACTTAATTTATTGCAGAGTCTTCCACATATGTTTGTCTAAAAGCAAGCAATCAAATTATGTACTTTCAATTTTGAAATAGCTGAACAGTCTATTGGAAAACACCACTTTTATGGTCTGGTTATATAATTTTCTGTTCTTATGATAAAACACGTCAGATCAATTTCATTTATAGAGATAAATAATTCCATTCTATTATCATTTTATCAATGTTAGTTAAAAAATTAATGGAAGTATCACAACCATGCATAATTTGTTTTCAATAAATTTTATTTATTTATTTATATTTTTTGAGGTTTGGTGATTCACTAAGCTGAATTTTGTATTTCTAACTTATATTTGTATGAAAATTGATCAGCTTGAAAAGACTAGGGGATTGAACCTTTTCTATGTTCTTCTAATGTCCACAGCGACAGTAGTTCTGCTAATTGATCCCATACATGCTGTCAAACAAAGTGATATATTAATTATACAAAATTTAATTTAAGGGTCTATTTTCTCGCCAGTTAACAACCCAAACTTTGCAATTGGATGAGTTATTTTCCATTTTCGTTCAGCCCTTGTCAAACCATTTTCAGGTGAACTATTACAATTTTCAAAACCAAGAGAAGGTAAAAAAGCCGCCGCATGTTTAGCTATCCCAAGACAAGCAGACAAACCAGTTGACCGAATGCCACCCACTGTGATCCATGCTTTGTCTGGTTGACACTCAATGCAGTAGTCTTTGAACTCTGTTACAGGCCGCAGACCTGCATATGTCCCTATGACAGAATGTTCTTTGAGAGATGGAAGAATGGTCTGTGCCCGATATATTAAAGTGTCAATGACTGTCTTGTCAATCTCTGCATTGCAGCGATCTAATTGGTCTTCGGCTGTGGGCCCCACTATTATGTTATCATAGACTGTAGGAAAAAGAAGAACCCCTTTAGTTTTTGGTGTAGGTACAGGAAATATAATTGAGTTCAAAAGTTTGCCTGCGGACTTGTCGAACACAGCATACTGTCCTTTCCGTGGTTTGATGGTAAATGGGCTTTGTCTATGTATTGTTTCTAGCTCATCACCATATAAACCAGCACAATTGACTACAACTGAAGCAGTGACTGGCCCTTTAGATGTTGACAGCTGCCAATCCTTCCCTTGTCTTTTCCCACTAGTCACATGACAGTTGGTTAAAATGGTTGCGTTCTGCGCCAGTGCTAAGTTTGCCAACGTGACGGGAATTCTCCACGGATCCACAATGCTCTCTCCAGGCACATGCACGGCACCAAGAGCATTTCTATTCAAGTGCGGTTCTTTCTCAAGAAGTTCTTGAGCTGTTATCTGCCTTATGTCTGAAACACCAGCTTCGTGAGAAATAGCGACAATTTTCGGCAATTTTTCCAGATCCTCTTCGTTCCATGCTACAATAAAGCCTCCAGATTTCCTGTAAGGGATGTTATGCTTCGAGAAAAAGCTTTCATTCAATTCTCGCGCCGATTGAAGGCATCGTAACTCTAAACTACCGAGCGGCGCATCAAATCCCGTGTGAAGAGTTCCACTGTTTCCTGAGCTAGCGCCACAGACAAGGTTCTCTTCTTTTTCGCAAAGAACACATCGAAGTCCTAGAGAAGTGAACTCGTGTAGAACGGAACAACCTACAACTCCTCCTCCCACAACAGCCACGTCGAATTTCCTGTCTTCTTCCATGACAGTAAAAATAATATATCCTATCTCCTAGCTTTCAATCACCGCGTAGATCCATCTATATACGGATTCCCTTTCAATTCTTCTGACACTTTACGCGTAAACTATATCATTTTCAAGCAATCCTCTCCAAGAAATGTCCGCAATCCCGTGATCCCAGGAAAAATTAACTTGAGCCAGCAAGCACAATTACCACTTCATACTTTATGTATGTGGAAACGGTTTGGGCGGACGCTCAAGATGACGGAGATTCTATGAGCCCCGTGATTGCTAGAAAAAACCTACCGTGTATTGCATTGGTAAACTCATAGAATATTGAAACATTTTAAGTTAAATTTAGAAAAGCAATAGGCCGCACTTTATATCGGTGTAAAGGCGTGATAACTCAATTGGGATGTTGGGAGAACACAAGTAAGATCAAGAAAAGTTTGCAAATCATTTGCCTCCGGTTAAATCTTTACACCCTCTAATCAGTTTGCATTTTCTCCATAATTTTTTTCTTAAGATGTTGACAAGGAGAATTTTTTAACAATCAAGAGCTTCTCCGGCTGATGATCGTTTTCCTTAACGTGACCTTAATGTGTAATTCAGGGATGAAATTGTAAGGAGAAATTAGATGCTAGTCACTCCTTGGGGGTTAAAAGGTTGACATCCCAAGTGGATTATTACGCCGGTAAACCGACAGAAAGTGCGGTCTATTGCCTTCATGGATTAAAACTACATTGAGTAGAGGTGACAACTGAACAATAGCCTGCATTTATCCTGAAAATATCCTCGGATATTTGCTCGCGGACATTGGCTGTTCCAAGGGGAGAAAACTAAGTTTTCCTAGAGCAAGCTTTAGGAAAAGTGGGAGCTTTAGGGAAAAGATAAGACGCCAGGAAAATATTGAAGCACTTTTTTATGTCAAAGATTTTTGTTTACGGTACTGGCCGTCTAGTTTGAAAATTGAGGGGTATGATTCGGTATATCGTATAAACTTTCAGTTCAATCGAGGTATTACACGTTCGCGAGCAAAAATACTTAATATATCGCACTCATGAGTTTTTCTTTTTGTTTATTTTTTTTGGTGCAACGACCTGTAAAATATTTTATAAAAGAAATCTAGCAAAATCAGTAAAATACATAGGACTATAGTATAAGGTGTTAAGTTCGTCTATCAAGGTATGATTCAAGATGAACTTTTGAATGTACTTATTTTATTGCATGCGGAAAATCCCTCTGAGAAAGGGATTTTCCGCATGCAATAAATGCTATACATTTTTAACTGTACTTGACCAATTACGGAATGCAAAAGGCATTCAACGCTGCTCTTGTGTACGTTATAACCATCTTCTCGCAATACTAGACTTCAACAGGCCTAAAATACTTTTGTGATAAATGTTGGTGGCGTATTTGACAAGAAATGACTAAGAAAAGGACAAATTTGTTGGAGCTGATTAACATGCGTGCTGGCTGCAAGGCACTCACACCTGTCGAGGCCATATTTACTGGATACCGGTAACTCCTTTAGACCAAGGAACGAAATAAGGTGCTTTTTCAGCGCAGTACAGTGTTTACATCAATAATGGAAATGCTGCTTCTGTGACGCTCAAATGCCTTTTCCGAATCAATTCAATGAAAGCTTACAACAGCTTTCCAAATACCAGCATTGACGGCCATCGCGTAAGTTGACGATTGAGTTGGGTATCAAAGATCGTATAATCGATATGTGACATATGGCCTTGATGTAGATGGTCCAGGTGGTATTTATTAACGAAATATGACACTGGCGTACTCCTACTAATATGCAATAAAAAATGTACTTTTGCTGGACAAAATAAATCAACTGTCATCATTTTACATCCAGTTTTTAGGATGTTTTGGGCTATCCGGTCTTTTGTCAGCTGTTAGTAAAAGCCCACCACAAATGTCAATTGTCAGTTAGATTTTCAGAGATTTGTTAGTTGTCAGCTAAATTTTGGTCATTTGTCAGTTGTCACTTAATCCCATCCAGACCCTCTGGTATGAATAATAATAATAATAATAATAATAATAATAATAATAATGTTTATTTCTTATATTGCGCAGTCTAGCATGCGATAAAGATATGATCGAGTGTGCATTACAACACTAAAATCTTAAAGTAATAAATGGCTAGTCCAAATAATGATAATAATAATAATAATTTACAATTTTCGGAAAACAATAAAAGTAGAATATGAGTTAATAAAAGAACTAATAAAAAGCTTATTTAAAAAGATGTGTCTTTAGTAAAACTTTAAAAATATTCAATGATTGACATTGTCTAATTTCTAAAGGGAGTCGATTCCATACTTTGGGCGCAGCATTTTCAAACGCCCTATCCCCGAGTATCTTTTTTGTTCTATAGGTATTGTCCATTAGGAGTATGCCCCGGTATGAATAACTACTCAAGACCCTCACATGAAACAGGCGATCATTTTTGGTAAACGTTGCCATCTGTTACGTTGCAGTTTTAAAGCGCAAGGGATTGCGAGTTGTTAGGTTTGGGCTTCAAACTATAGTCGTATCAAACTATGCGGAGCGCTCCGTTTCCCTTCGCGTGTAGGGTAATTTATTGGGTGCGTTAGTGAGCCACTGCTTCGCTTGGCGTTGGATAAGTAAAAATGAATGGAGTCTGATATCTTAACAAATCCCAATGATTATTGAAGAGGTGGTTAGCGATTGACTTAATGGTGAGATTTCAGTCACAGGAAGTTCATATCAAAACTGGTGCCCTGAATGAGCGCTGGTGGAGTTTTTGTAAAGTAGTTGGTTCGATTTGAACTTGACGCGAGGCTAACGGCAGACAGAGTTCACGAACCAGGTTCCTCTAATGCAGTTTTGGTTGAGCGAATGAAACCATTTAGAAATGAAAACAAATCGTTGCTCTTAACGAATAAAAAGAAACAGTTGGTTGGTTACGGTACAAACAATAAGGTTAGCTTTGTTTTCTGTTAAAACAGCAGAAAACAAATGGCCCACCAGTGTGTTT
Source organism: Pocillopora damicornis (assembly GCF_964200805.1). NCBI lineage: Eukaryota > Metazoa > Cnidaria > Anthozoa > Scleractinia > Pocilloporidae > Pocillopora > Pocillopora damicornis. The sequence goes on from NC_142672.1 coordinate 11,683,340, forward strand.
GCATAGCATTAATATAAATCCGATTGAAATCCGCTTGTGAAAGAGAAAACTTTTTAAACGGAGCATCAACTTTTGAAGACAGGATAGTTGAATAACTGGACGACGAGAAGAGAAACTACAAGTTGGCATTTTTCAGAAAATTATGTGGTTTGCATTTTCGCATGATGTCGAACGTTCTTTCGGGTAGGTGCTATCATGTGACGATCATCACAATTTTTATGAACGCAAGGAATAGGATTTACAAATCTTATTCGCTAAATATCAATTCTCTGAGAAAATGGCAAAATTAGGAATTTAAGGTCTACTTAAATTCGAAAAATAGAACTGTTCAAGGATAGAAAACTTTGCCATTATTCAGTGGTTTTCCGGCCTATTGCTAAGTCAGTCATCGAATCGAGGGCAAAGAGTAAGCCTGATTGGCATAGCTTTTGATTTTACTTTGCTATGTGACTGAGTAAAGCACATTGCACCACTTTTGCAACCAATCAGATACAAGACCTGAGCACTTGCATCACATTATAGTTTGGTCTCGGTTTTTTTCGTCCTTCTCGAAAAGGACCATAAACGATAGACATTGCATTCATTTGGCGGTTTTCACTCGTCAACCGACATGCGTTAACCCTAAGCTTTAGCACCCTGGAATAAGCCATTATAAATTCGCTCTAACGATCGAAAACTGTCATTTTTAGATTCTCTCTACGGTGGCCGATTCACATTATCAACTTCGCTGATAAACCAAACTACATCACAAAATGGGTCACACTTCCTTCGTACATTTTGCTGTAGGTGTCATTTAGCGCGTAAGTACCCTTCAAGATTTTGCATTCAACCCGACAAGATTCTTCCCGTAGACATTTCCGATCATTTTGTACCTCTTTCTAAGTCATGCCGGACAAAGATAGGATTAAATGATAGTTAAAAAAGTACCCACGAATTTATCATCTTCAATGGAAAGAGGCACTGTGAGAGTAAAAAGGCGTGCTTCAATAAAAAGATAACATGATAAGCATAACCAGAACTCAAACACAGGCTAATTAATTTGGATTCTAGTGCACTTTGGATACTTACTATTTCTTTTTTTTTCTATGAAGCAACAGACAGCTCAAGCTGGAGGTGCCGTAGCATTGTCTGTACTGCTCACCGTGTTTTATAACTTGGCAGCTGTATTCACTGTTCCTCCTCTTGTGGCCTGGATAATAAATTTTGAGAATGTCCGGCTGGATCCTGTTAAACTTTTGATTAAGTTGGTGCTGACTGTTCTCCTTCCATTATTGGTATGTGCAATCAGATTAATTGTAATTTGGTGTGAGGAGAAGAGTGTCAAGATACATTAAATACTATTTTGACTCATTCAAGATTTGTATATTAATTTAGTTATTATTCATAAGCATTGGATATTTAAAAGATTAAGCACTGCACCTGATATCATGTTTCTTGGTTCTTAAATCAAACATTTCATTCAGTCATTTCATCATATTACCGTAATCGGCTTGGAAATTTTGATGAGGCTGGTTGTCCAGAGTTGGTTGAGGAATACCTATTCAATGTTCTGCAGAGTAAGTTTTCGTAAAATTAATTATTTAACATATACTTAGTCCACTATTTATAAGTTTTGTCACTAGGGAATGCACTTAAATTATAGCTTAACTAAAATTAACCTTTGACGACATGAATTTTATAGGTTGGCAAAGGACTGTGTTACATAGCACACGTGAAGACATTTGTCACGAAATACTCCAACACATTGAAAGCTATAAGCATGATACTGTTAGCAATGATTCCATGGTTAAAGGTTAGCCGAGCAAGTGTTCAAAAAGCCTTCAGTATGATCTCTATTTGGAGTATTTTTGTTGTACTTGGATGGGGCTTAGCAATGCACTTGCTCTTCATTATTGTTATTTTCCTCCATGATTTAATAATAATAAGAATAATAATAATAATAATGATACAAACTTTCCGTAGCACCATATTCTAGAGCTCTAAGGCGCTCTACAATAAAATGTTTAAAGCTGTAACTTAGTAAATAATAAATTCGAAAAATACAAGAGCAAAACTACAAATTAAAATAGCGCTTAAAAAGATAAGTTTTAAGGTTGCGCTTACAAGTTGTAAGAGTTAAACTACATTTTATATGCTCTGGAAGATTATTCCAAAGTTTAGGGGCGCAGACCGAAAAAGCACGATCACCATAAAATTTTAACCTCGATCTAGGTGATTGGAACTTCCTAGATGGCATGTGAGTTTGCAACAAATCACGAATATAGCAAGGACTTAAATCATTTAAAGATTTGAAAATCAACAGTAGGGTTTTAAAAACAATCCTCTGCTCCACGGGAAGCCAGTGTAGTTCTCTAAGTAAAGGAGTAATACAATCATATTTAGAACCACTTAAGATTAGACGCACCGCACAGTTCTGGACTAACTGAAGTCTATGAATTCAGTATTTCGGAAGTCCATATAAAAGAGAGTTATGGTTGTCCAATCTACACATTACGAAGGCATGCACTAACATTTTGGTGCTTTCAGCTGACGAGAACTTCCTAATTCGAGAAATACTACGAATGTGAAAAAAGGCGGATTTACAAATGGCAGCCACTTGACGTTCCATGTTCAAATTATTGTCAAAAATAACACCTATATTGCTGGCAGAGTGAGAGGTATTTATGACTGAACCATCAACCGCTGTGAAAGAGGAGCTGAGAGACTGGACGATGTTGCGATCATCTAACCAAAAGCTTTGTCTTGTCACCATTAAGTTTAAGTTTGTTCAAAGACATCTATGTCGCAACAGCAAACATGCGAACGAAAAATGCGAACGAAAAATAAACCCGAGATTCATCCGCGTAGAAATGAAAATTCATACTATGTCTTCTTATAACTTCACCAAGAGGAGACGTATACAAAAGATATAGAGTAGGGCCAAGAATAGAACCTTGGGGAACACCATGCATTAGATTAGACCTGCCGGAACCAGTTCCATTCAAGCAGACAAACTGACTCCGACCAGCCAGGTAGGTTTTGAACCACGCGAGGACCCTTCCCTTGATACCAAACTGCATCTTCAATCTGTGGAGTAGTATACGGCGGTCAACAATGCCCAAAACTTCTGATAAATCAAGCAATAACAAAATGACGGTGCAGCCGTCGTCCACAGCTCGCAATATGTCGTCCTGGTTTCTTCTAAGCAGATTGTAGTTTTTTACTGAGATTGTCCTCATTAATATACTGCACAAGTTGGGCCGCAACCGTCTTCTCAATTAATTTGGGAATAAACGGAAGGGAAGGCCAGTATTGCCTTGAAAATGGAAAAGCCTGCTTTGAAATCAATTGTTATCTTGGCTAATAAGAAAACTCTGGCCATTGCAGCAACGATATGTGGTCATCTTCCATTTACACAAGCTGAGCAAGGCCTCATAAGACTCCCTTTAATTATTATTCACATTGGAATCCTATTGTCTGATTCAGTGTGGGCATCCTGGTAGTTTACACGGATGCAAAAAATGAAAAAGAGAAAATTGAGAAAGCTGAATAAATTTTACGAAATTATAACACTGAAAATTCATTTTAAATATCATTGGATCATTCATGAAGAAATTACGTTTGACATAGCATGATTGTGTTAATTAGCAAACATTAACAGGCCCCTCTGTAAATATATATGTTTAAGTATACTTATTGTTTTTATCATTTTTGTTAGATTTCCAATTAGCCAAAGGTAAATGGATACACAGGCTACAAAAAGCAAAACTGGATTTCCGATCTCCTTTAATTACGTTTTCTTAAGGTGGTACAACCCTCAAAAAATCAACATTTTTTCATATGTTGTTTTACAAAAAGTTATCTATGTCACCTGAAATGACACATGGAGACAACTATATTTTTGCAGTTTTTGTCTTGATATTTTATTATTGCTGCTGAGAATTAGCAAATGATGCCTCCCAGTAGGCACCCGAACAAGAACAGTCATATCTCTTAAACATTAGATTAAAAATTCACAAAATTTTTAGACAATGATCTTCACATGCACCTGCATGCAATGAACTACCAAAACACCTCTCAGTCATATAGAATGGAAAATATTAGAGAAAACACAACAACTTTCAGGAATTGATAAGATAAGCAATCTCATTTTGGTCATTTAACAACAAAAGATGCACCTAAGTACATGTTTCTAGTTCATTGCATGCAAAAATATACAGAGATCTCTCACTCCAAAAATGAGAAGAATTGAATAAAACCCTGGAAAGTTATCTTTGTTAGAGTGTCGGTAGTTTCACAAAATTCAAAATTGAGAGAAAACTGGTTTAAAGTTTCTAAACTGATTTTTTCAAGACTTAAACACAGTTTCCATGAATTAAACTGTTCAAAACTGACCAAGGCCATAGCTGACACCTTCAGTTTGCTTATTATGATCATCTTTTCGTTTTTTAAGGTCCCTAATCACTTTGTATCGCTTCTTGGTAGTAGCTTTGCTTTTATGTTGTGCAATATTAACTCTAAGCTGGTCTTGGAGTCTGAAACCCATCCTTGGTATATTTTCCAGGAGGAATACCAAGGGCTTGGAAAAGCTTAATTATACTAATTGAACCAATATTAAAATAAGAAACAGCATCATAAAGTCCTAATTCCAATGTCTCTCTTCCAACATAAATTTCTTTTGGAATCCTTTGCCATGTAAGCATCTTGCCATGTAAGCACTTCTGCAGCAAGTTGTTCTCACTAAGTCGAATATATTCAGGCTTTAGCTTGGCAATAACAGGTAAAGAAAGGCCAGGTCCATGCTTAAAGAGATTTTTATGGTTGGCTTTGTCCTTTTGATACTTGCACCAACTTGCATTACCTGTTGGGCAGTGGTCATGAAGTGGGCATGCCTCACTTGAGGCACAATGCATGAGGCTAGCATGGATAGCTTTCTTCATTCCAGCCAAATTTCCAACATTGGACCTTATGGCAATGCCATAATAGTTCTGCAGTTTATCGATTTGATTGTCTGTGAGTTTCCCTTTGCCTCCAAGGCCTGGATTGTCACGCTTTAATTTGCGAAGTGCAGTTCCAACCCTCTTCTGCACGTGACTGATGCATTCTTTCTTTTCCACTAAAATTCCAGCATCTTGATAAATATTCTTTATCCTGGAAAAACTCTTACTGTCCCCATCCCCATAAAATTCAGTGTACCTGAGATTGTGCAGCTCAACAGACCTTTGATATAGTTGATTGAAGCTTTCGATACGAAGCCGAAGATTCCTTCGCTTCGCTTTGATCATGTGAAATGCCATCTGCGGATTCACGTATCCCACTCGAAGTGCTTTCGACAGCAATCGACTCTTCTTCGTTAATTCTTGAACTATTTGTAAAGCGATTTCCATAAAATTTACGCTTCTTACGTCTCTGAGACAAAAATTTCGCCATTTTGATGATTGAAGCTCTCTCACTTGCGAAAATTCCGAACTAAATGATTGATAATAACGGCCGTTCACCGAAACATATCAAAACGAGGCTGAAAGTCATTGTTGGGCCCCAGTCTCCCAATAGATTACTCAAGATGCAATCAGTTTGCTTTGGCCTGGATGGAAATCGCACTTTTAGGCCCTAAAAGGACGCATTTAAAAATACGTTTCCATGGCAACGGAACAACAGTGCCTTAGAAATTGCATTTTATTACTATTTTATTACAAATTATTCGCAAAAAGACATTTGGGACGATTAAACAAAAGCCTTTAGAGGTGAAATCAAATGAGAAAAAAATGGACTCATTTTCAACAAAAATTGCGTTTTTTTTGTATCGTACCACCTTAAGGGTAAAAAAAAGATGTTATCATATAAACTACGATGTTATACAAGGATTTCCAGCCCTGAGAAAAGTGGTAACAGCACACGCGAAAAAAAACGACATTTCTTTTACGTGTGTTTGATACCGCCAATTAGCTGCTGACACGTCACTCGCCTTTCGCGTCACTCGGTCAGGTTGATGAATGAGCGGCAAAGCCTTCGTCATCTCAATCTATGATAGTTTGTCGGAGTTTTTCCGGATTATGGCTGCTAAAACACTGAAAAATCCGTATCGCTTACAGACAGGTTTAGGGTTAGGCCAATCTCTCCCAATGTCAATCACGTTAACCGTGCGCGTTGCATGCTGGGACCATCTGTGTACACGGTCCGCCGTTTTTGAGTTATTTTTTTTCTATTAAAAAAAAATAACATCTATGTTAGCGTACAGAGAGTGATATGTTGCTCGCACCAATCATATCGTGTAGGGTATGTATCTCGCACCAATCAGATCGCCGCATTAGGATATGTATCTCGCACTAATCAGAGCGTCGTTTTTGTTCTTTGGTTTGAGAGGTGTTCAAATTTCAGCGAGGTAATGGGGGATTCGGAGAGAGCGGTTCGTAGAATGGAAACATCTATTAGAATGAGAAATGTTAGCTGTGTTTTTAACGTGTAATTTACCGTGCTTCATGAGAAATGCGACACTACTGGAAAGATGAAAGATTATGAGATTACCTATAGTAAACGTGTTACTCATCCTGTGAAAATGGTGGATAGTTGTTCGAGAGTAAATGGAGTTCTGTGCACTGTAGCACGATCATGGTTATTGTTCCTTCCCGACGAGAGTGAGTGGAAAAATTTTGAATCAAATATTGCTTGAGGCGTTGATAAGTTGCACCAAACATTTGACTTGAGCAGTTCTTTAACGGCAAGCTGTGTTGCAAGATTAATGTTTTGTTGAGTGTGCCCATTACATTTTTCTGGATTGGTTTGCTTGGTGCTATCTCTAGATGAATGTCTGATTAAAATTAACTATGGACGATTTTGTGTATGTTTTCGATGCCTGGAGAAAGTGATCTTGTGGAGTCGTTTGTGTTTGGCCAAGGACGAATTCAGATACCATCGTTAGCATGTTTATTTGATTTTTTTATCTGGAATGAATGATTTACGGAGGTAAGCTAATGTGATGTGATTTACGAACGTCGAAAATCAAGTCGAAGGAACAGTTTTGGTGCCTCATTTTTTGTCAACAAAATAAACACATACCGCTTAAAAAGATGATAGTACGGACCACGTGCAAAGCTGTCAATTGTTTCTCGAATGTTGCGCATGTTTAATATTCAATAGTGACATCTCATTTACATCTACATCTACTTTTATTACGTTCGTAAATTCTGTACAGACATCACACAAACCAACTTGCGCACAAAGTAAGAAGACTATATGAAGGCTTGAAATTATATTACGATCGATTTTCATTAAGAAATGGGCCAGGAATTTTCCACAATAATGCAAATAATCGTGAAAGCTGATCGCGGAAAAGCGATTGCGTGACGCTCGGTAAGGCCTAGTTCAAACGTCGATCTTTACATGTACCGAACCTAACGTTTCTATTAAGTACATGTAAGAATGAAGAAATCACTTACAATGTTTCAAGTAATCCATAGCATGCCTATGTTCAATAAAGGTGTTGTTGTTCAATTAATCTCGAATCATACGTGGTGGCAGCGGTGGGATAACCCGTGAAATGCCCGACACTGCAGTAGTATCACACCAAGAAACCTCAGGGTTGCCTTCGGGAGCACAAGAAAATGGAATTAATCCGCAACAGCCGAGTCAACTTCCTTTCCCTGCGAAGTTTGATGGCGCGAACGGACCAAAACAAGCCGAGTGTTGGATGAAATGGAGCCGTTGCTTCGAACGCTGCAGAGTCGCTTCTGGACTCAAGAGTAAACCTTCACTTTCACACTGCTGCTAATCTCAAGGAAGAATTCCCTCACCTTTTCACAGACCTGGGAAAATTGAAAACCGAATAACGAATCAAGCTCAATCCAGAAGTCGAGTCAGAGTGTGTCTACACTCTAAGGAAGATTCTACATCCATTGCTACCCAAAGTAAAGAATGAAATTGACTCAATGTTAAAGCAAGGCGTCATTTCTCAGTCATTGTTCCCACAGAGTGGTGCTCTGGTATTATTCCTGTACCCAAAGCCAACGGACGAGTATGGATTTGTGTGGACTTAACACCGCTGAGCAAGGCAGAAATTCATCCCATGGGCTCCGTTGATGAGAGCCTTGCCCCGCTGGGAGAATGTCGCGTGTTCACAAAATTGGATGCCAACAGTGGTTTCTGGCAAATCCCCTTGGACGAACATTCAGAGCTACTAACAACCTTCATCACGCCATTCGGTCGCTACTACTTCAACGGATTACTCTTTGGCATAAGTTCTGCGCCCGAAATCTTCCAACGGACCATGTCAGCTATCTTGGAGGGTCTTGATTGGGTAATATGCCGAATGGACGACATCCTTATCCATGGTAGGAATCAGATTGAACATGATGTACGTGTCCGGGCTGTTCTGCTCCGTCTCCAGGAAGCTGGCCTGACACTGAACGTACAGAAGTGCGAGTGTTCTCAAGGAAGAATGAGATTCTTGGGGCACATCGTTGATGCTCAAGGAGTTCATGCTGATCCAGAAAAGACAAGAGTCACTACACAGCTCCCAGTTCCCAGTCCCCTCTACTACAACAGAGCTACAGAGGTTCTTGGGGATGGCTAACCAGCTGGGAAAGTTCATTCCGCGATTGGCTGACCTAAATGAACCCATACGCTGACTACTTCGCAAAGAAACTACATGGTACTGGGGAGGGGCTCAGCAAACAGCCTTTCAGCGGGTTAAAGAGATCTTGTATCACCCGATGTCCTTGCATACTATGACCCTAGTCGTCAAACATTTATTGCAGCAGATGCCTCATCAACTGGGCTTAGAGCAGTTCTCTTTCAAACTCAAGACAATGGACAGTGCCGTCCAATCTGCTACATCTCAAGATCCCTCGGTGATGCTGAAAAGAACTATACGGTCATCGAGAAAGAAGCTCTTGCCTCAGTCTGGGCATGTGAACGCCCTGAAGAATATGTGCTCGGACTCAAGCTTCTCTTTAGAAACAGATCACAAGCCCCTTGTACCCCTTTTGACCACAACTGCATTATCCAACATGCCGCCCCGAATACTAAACTTCCGTCTCAGGTACAACCCTTACGTCCTTCATGTCCCTGAAAAACGTCAAATTTCTGCTAATGCACTCTCGCGCGCTCCTTCATGTACCCCTGAAGCTTCTAGTGACATCCAGTTTACCAAAGAGGTTGAAACCTTTGCCAGCTGCGTAACGGACAGTCTTCCTGCAACTGCTCAACGTTTTCAGGAGATTAGAAATGCCCAGTAAAATGATGACGAATGTTCACAGGTCAGAAGGTTTTGTCAAGAGGGATGGCCATTGTACATGCCACAACAGCCTTTACTCCGTCCATACTGGGAACACAGAGCATACCTGGCAGTAGTCGATGATCTACTCCTCCATGACGAGCGCATTGTCATTCCACTAGTTTTTAAGACTGGAAGTAATAGATTGCATCCATCGTGGCCATCTCGGCATTAACAAATGTCGCGCCAGAGCTCTTATGTCAGTTTGGTGGCCGGCGCTATCTTGAGCAATCGAAGACTTGATCAAATCGTACTTCACATGTGCAAAGGAAACACTAGAACCTAAGGAACCCTTAATGCCTTCCTCCTTCCCCAGTCGTCCTTGGGAGAGAATAAGCATGGATCTGTTTGAGTATGGGGTACGAACATACCTCACCACGGTTGATTACTAATCGAGGTGGATTGAAATCAAGCAACACAAATCCCAAACTGCAGAGAGCGTTGTCAAAGTATCCAAAGAGCTTTATGTAACCCATGGAATACCAGATATAGTGATTTCAGATAACGGACCATGCTTCATTGTAGAATTCTTCCAAGAATTTGCTGTCAGTTATGGGTTTTTCCACATTACCAGCTCTCCCAGATACCTTCAAGGAAATGGAGAGGTTGAAAGGGCTGTAAGGACCGCAAGGGGATTGTTAACGAAGAATGAAGATCCCAACCTTGCTCTGCTCACCGGAGGTCCACCCCCTTGAAAAATGGCCTTTCACTCAGCGAGCTGTTAATGGGGAGAAGACTGCGAACCCAGCTCCCTGTACTCCCTAGTACCTTGGTTTCCAGAAATCTACTCAGAGAGCGTGAAGAAGTTGCAAAGAAAGAAGAGATTTCCGGATCTAACCAGAAGAGAAACTTCCACCGCCGACGTCAAGTACAGGAACTTCCGGATTTGACAACTGGTGAATCAGTATGGATCGGGGATCAAGATAGACCAGGGAAAGTACAAGGACGTACCCAGCATCCACGGTCTTACCTTATCGAGACAGAGAAAGGCACAATGCGTCGCAATGGATCTGCCCTTGTCAAAGCTGAAAGCCGCTCTACCCCTGCCATAGCAGATAACCAAGCCACCCTCACTAGTTCTGTTTGTGACCAGCCTGTGAATGACTGAGAAGGACATTCAGCAGGTGCATTTTAGTCCCCTTGTGTTACCTCAGAAACTTGCCAAAAGCAGCCTGTTTACAGAGAATTGGCACTGATACAAACACGTTCTGGAAGGCTAGTCAGACTTCCTAACCGGTTGGACTTGTAGTTTACTATGGACAATAATTTTTTGACACTGTTCAGGACATTTATCCCAGTAATGTCGTTTCTGTTTGGGTTATGCCCTATCGAGACTTTGAAACGTTTGCCTCCACCCCTTATCGTCAGACTTTTGATAGGAAAATATTCGGTGGGCGTTACTCTGATTATCTTTGTTATTCAGTTTCAACAGATAGTTCGGTACTAAGGGGGGAGGTATAGGGTTAGGCCAATCTCTACCAATGTCAATCACTTTAACCTTGCGCGTTGCATGCTGGGACCATTCTCTTCGCGTGTTCAACTCGACATCTCACTTGTTCACTGCGCTCACTTGTGAGCTATCGATTTAAACACTCGAAGAGAATTCCCATAGCTACGCGCACCCATGTATTATTCTTTATTTATCACATAAACTACGATGCTATACAAGGATTTCCAACCCTAAGAAAAGCCGTAACAATACGATATTTTTTCACGTGTTTGATATTGCCAATCTGCTGCTGACAAGTCACTCGCCTTTCGCGCCACTCGGTCAGGTTGATGAATGAACGGCAAATCCTTCACCTTTCTAAATCCAAGGTCGTTTGTCGGAATATTTTCGGATTATGGAAATTCCATGTCTACGCGCACCCATGTATTATTCTTTATTTAATAATAATAAAGTTCGGATATAACGCGCGCTGTCATTGGTTGAAAGAGCGTGCTCTATGAGAGTATAGAGCATAGAGCTGAGCTGAAGCTGTCACGCCATCTGCCAAATTGTACTATGTTCGACCTTTTCCGGGATTTCTTTTTAGCTTTTTTCCGATAATTGAAATTGAAATTTCGGAACAAGCGAGCCGGCAAATAGCAATAGAAGAACCAAACAAAGGTTTGTAAACTTACCACGCGCCGTAATTTACGTTATTGAAACGTGAGCAGATACGAAAATCCTCAAAGGAAAAACAAACTAGACCCTGTGAGCAGGGTAACTGGGATACCTGGATGGTACTGGATTCTTGGAATCAAGTGTAGTGATACTACGGGTGTCGGACTAGTATACTGAAATAGTGCGCTCAAGTCTGGCCAAGGGCATACACCTATTTCAAAACATAGGCATGCTATGCATGCAAGAGTTACTTTTTTGTAGGGTGGGTGGATTACTTGAAACATTGTGAGTGATGTCTACATTCTTACAAAAGGAGAGAAGAATATTAATGTGGGAAAGAACGAAAATGTCGAATTACCTCACTTACAGGTATTTTGTGGTAGATTATGTGTGTTTTGCGAATAAATGTAACCAAAAATAAACCGTATTGGTGCCACGGATACCTATTAGTACAAAATGCAGACAGCAGACTGCAGACCGGATACAAAATATAGACTGCTGTTAAGAAGAAAGTACCGGACTGGTGTGTCGTGCAATTAGCTCGCGCGCGTTGAGACATTTAACGTTAATCAGTCGTAAGCAAGTTACGCTTACGATTTCTCGCGTGTGTGTTGTCGGAGTTTTAGTCGCAGTTTTTAGTCGCATTTTTTAGTCGCATTTTTTAGTCGCATTTTTTAGTCGCAATTAGTGGCAGTTTTCTAGCGGCATTTAGTCGCATTTGGGAGATTTTCGTTATCGCTTGTGTTTTCCAGTTTAGTCGCATTTAGGAGGTTTTCGTTATCGCTCCCGAACAACTGCAGACTGCAGAGTGGGTACAAAATGCAGACTAAGAATCTGAAGAGTTTTTACGTCTGGTATATAAGCTTACTTACAGCTTATTATATACTTATTACAGCTTATAATATACTCAACAAAATATCGCGTTGCTGATTGGTCAATGATGAATGCATAAATAGGTTATAGAGTGCAATAGAGGTTATAGAGTGCAATACGGAGAAGTTGCCATGGAAACACCGGGGAAGCGCCAAATTTGAACACCAAATTATAAAAAAATGGCTGACAGTTCGGCTTGTAATATTTTCTGAGAAACTTTCAAGAACTTCACGCTTGATTTACCTGTCACAACATTACATTTTTGATTGGTTCAAATAAAACATGTGAGCATTTTGGAACCCATTGAAGTGTTTTTTGTAGTACGTAAGGCCTGCAGAGTAGCGCGATGGAGTAATTTTGTCGAGAATATAATAAATAAAAAATCGTATGAACCTGCTCGTGCATTTCGTGATTTATGGTCACTCGTGATGTTTTGAAAGTTCTCAAATTGCACTCGCCTACAGCTCGTGCAATTTTGAGAACTTTCAAAACATCACTCGTGCCCATAAATCACGAAATGCACTCGCGTTCATACGATTTCCTATACTTACCGAGCGTCACGCAATCGCTTTTCTGCGATCCGCCTTCACGATTATTTGCACCATTGTGGAATATTCCTGGCCCACTTCTTGATGAAAATCGATCGCAATATTATTTCAAGCCTTCAATATAGTCTTCTTAATTTGCGTGCGAGTTGGTTGGTGTGATGTCTGTACAGATTTTACCAACGTTGTAAAAGTAGATGACGTGAATAACAGTAATGGTAAAGCAAGCTTAAAACGGCAGAAATCTCCAGAAAATACAACGGATACACAGGGTATGAGTAAGTTTTATTGATTTTACGAGAAAAATGTTCATATTTCGAAATATTTATCGTTGTAAATCGACCATACTTCTTTCCCTATACTATTCCTTATAACGTGCAGTTCCTCTCGTAACTTAACACCGAGTCACACAACGCGTGACGCGTTCATGAATTAATCGTTGGCTTTTTCTCGAGACGTAAGCTTGGGCCGCCTGTGACAAGAGAATTGCGTAAACAATATTTAACATAATAACATTATACACAAAAAAACACAGGGTTTTGGATAACGTATTTACTCAAAAAGAATATCCATAAAACTACAATGAAAAAAAACATAACATTCACCTTTCTGATCGTGAAATTAATACCATTCGTACTGTTATCGTAGCTACGTTCCTTGCCATCAAGTAAATCCAACATGTCGTCTTTCTTCACAAGCAGTTTGCATCCATTACAGTTATGTTCTTCAGTCTCACGGTAGTAGTGTTGTTCAATAGATTGCATAGAGTATATGCAGTTTGGTTTCAGATTTCAGATTTTGCTTTTTACAACAAGTGAACGTTTTTCAACTAAGACATTGGCATACAAGGCATTCAAGGCTTTCATGGCTTTCAAGCGTTGGCGACTCAATCCGTTCCAAAATTACCGCTCAATAACATCTTTCAGTGTGGATTAGCCGCGATTAATACGACTTGTATATGCGTCTGTAAGTATTTTGCGCGTTTGCGCCATAATGCTCCAGGAGATAGCAATCCAAATACGTTGAAATACAAAATAACTGACCAAAGAGTTTTATAAGCAAAATCTCGTGATTCGTCATGTGACCCGGCCCTGTCTGTTCATGACAACGTCAATCATCATCAAGATAACACGCGTGATCAGCATGTGAACACCTCATTGGATCACAGTTAGTTGTCATGGTGTTGAGGGCCCAATGACCTCTGGGTACTATTGCGCAATTTTTCCATTTTGTGGCGGAGGAAAAAAAAAAACAAAGGTATGTATGACTGGGCTACCACAGGTATCCCAGTAAATAGAGAAGCCTTGACTGTGCTCTGTTCTGTTATAAAGCACTTAGGAGGCGGTTAGAGCACTCAAGAAGTGGGGTCTTGTCTCGTCTCATGTTTCTCCCTACACTTCTCTCGTGCTCTAGCCGCTTCCTGTGTGCTTTATAACAGAACAGAGCACAGTCAAGGCTTCTCTATTTGTTAAATAATAAGCTCAAATATGTACGCATCTATTGGAGGACAGACGTATAGATGACGTCAATTAAAACTTTTTTAAATTCTTTATTATATAAAACAAACAGATTCCAAGTTGCCGTGCGTCAGTGCAGTAATAGATCACAGAGGACGTCAAAAATGTGGTAAGAAAATCAGTGACACTCGGCTGCGCCTCGTGTGCCACTTCTTTGTTTTTACCACATTTTGACGTCATCCGTGATCTATTACTGCACTGACGCACGGCAACTTGGAGTCTATTTGTTAACTATTTAATTTCAAACGTACTTTCTGAACCATCAAGCTTTGTTTTTATGTCACCAAAACGGTCAAATCAAAGAGAGCTTGATTATTTTCTGAACCTTTGAAAAGTGTTTTGATCCATGTTCACCTTTGATCTTTTGTGTAGCATGAAAAGAAAGTGACTTTGTAATGCACTAATAACCACTTCTCGGTTATTTTGTAACGCATGATTACTTATTCTGTTGTGGAAAGTTTTGAGCATTATGTTGAGTTTTTACACGCTATTTGGAACCGGCCAGTAAAGCTGAATAAGGTCTAGTTAACGAGCATCTGCTTGACTACTGACTATAACGGCCTCCTCGCACGAGCCCGGGTTGACGTGCAACATAGTTTGAATAACCAAAAAGGCATTCATAAGAGCGCGATAGACGTTAAGTTACGGAATCCGACAACTTTTAGTGGCGATGATGAATCTTCCTAAAAGTGAAGGTTCTCCCGAGGAAATACCGCAGAAACCACCGACGTTTTTGAATACGGTGAAGGCAGTGGTTTTTAAGAATTTGTTCCCTATAAGCTTGGTCTTTTTCGTAGCTTTAGGAATTTTGGCTCCAGAACCTGGTGTCTTCTTCAGCAAATTACCGACCCACTACGTCTGTGTCATAGGTATCTTCCTTCACAGTGGACTCAAACTTAAAACAGGGGAAGTGACAGACGCCTTTAAAGCATTCAAGGCTCTGATCTGGGGTGTTATTTGTATTTTGTTGATTACGCCGATTGTTGGTGGGCATTTAACTGGATTGTTGCCATTCACTGTCACAAAGAGTCATGCTACGACAGACCGCTCTGACATAAGTGGAAGTAA
>NC_142672.1:11976199-12031199 GCF_964200805.1 Pocillopora damicornis
CAGTACTTCCCCAACTTTTGTCGATGTCTGGGCATATCATCGTTTGGCTAAGCTTTGAAACTGGTAATTCAAAAATACCCACCCTGGTTAAAATGAGTTCATGCTCAGTTAGCGTTTCGCGAGATAAATGACAAGAGCTTAGATGGTTTACAATTGACTCATTACAATTTCCAAGGCTCACGGACTGTGTAATACCTCTTGAGCTACCACATGGTCCTCTATATTTCGAAAAGCACGACAAAAAGCATGGAGTTCCCATGGTATTGTTCGCAAATCGTGAACCAAATCAATACTAAGATTTTGTGTAACTTAAATTGAATTATTTATGAACTAAATTAGTTGTAAATTAAGTTGTTTTTCTCTGGCTAAGCGGCCTCCCAAAACAGTTTGAAAAATTGAATATCTATCCGAGTTTAAACGATGTCTTTTAACAGATTTACAACAGTGATAACAGTTACTTTTACATGACAGACGATTTTGAAAAGTAGCTGGTTTAGGTGCCTTTCTAAATTTACGCGACTACATGTGAGTAAAATTATTGCAAACGAACTGACTAATTTAATTTCGTAAGGTTGCACTGCGTGACACAAAATTCACTTCAATGGAAGTTCTGTGCCGTTCTCTATATCTACAGGAAAATAATAATCCAGTTTTTATCGAAAAATGTCTTTTTTTCTGGCGATTTTATGAGAACTTATAGTTTATGAACGCAAAAGAAGGGCTCTTTCACATAATATGTTCTTGTGGCGAAAGTTTTCTTAGATTAAAAGTTACATTTTCGAATTAAAAGGACTGCATTTTAAGTGCTGTTAAGTTGAACAGTTTCTAAATGAACAACACGAAATGTTCTGAATATTTGAATCTTGTCATAGTTATCCTGCCTCTGAAGTTTTTTCCCCTTCCTCGTAAATTGAATGATAACCGAAACAATAGATCGCCTAGAGATAAGAGTCAACTTTCGGCGGCTGTATTTTTCTAGATTAAGATTTTTCTTTACTTAATGATGTTTTATCCTATCGCAATTCTCAAAAAAGCTTTCATGGACTCAAATCACTGGTCAAACATAAGTTGGCCGTATAAGTTTCGTTTATTTTTTAGACCGCTCCATGTGCAATGTTAGGTCGAATTTTCGAAAATGCACGTAATTTGTTAGCTGGCTATTCTAGAAGTTCGCTCTTCTACCCTATTTTAGTCAGTCTGGATAAAAATATCCTGGGAAAGAAGTTGGAATTTTGCGCTGAGCCGAGATAAAAAGTTGCATATTTCTGGTCATGGCAGTAGCGTCAAAGTAGGTGTCAAACAAAAGACAAATTTAAAGTGAAAAAAACCGTTAAAAAAACCAAAATTTATGTGCTTTGTTGTCATAAAGGGTTGATATAAATATGCGAAGAAAAACAATACCCACGAACCAGGATTTTGTGAAAAGATGAGCTCGGCAATTTGTGCCATTTTGATATTCGGTGTTATTCAGAACTAACGTTTGAGCACTGAAGCGATTTTCGCTCAGAAAAAAAATTATTTTGCTATATTTAAAAAACCAAGGTGGTTTCGATTACCTTTAGACTAAGGTAGTTTCCTGGGCAAAGTTTGAAAGAAATAAATTTTTCGACCCGAAACGCACCGGACCGCTATTAGAGAGACTGCCTACGGTAGATAACAATATTAGAATCTCAACGTCTACATCGAGGAGTCTATAGTTAACAGGGAAATCTATATGATAACAACTGATAAACTAGAAAAATTTAATAAACGGCAGAGGTCATTTATTATTTTAAATCTCTGAATCAAATAAGATCTTTGTTTATTCAGACAGAAATGGCTGACGAGATTAATACTTGACTCGGAAATGTCATCTTCTTTAACATCTAATTAACAATTGAAATCGCACTGTTATCCAGCTTTTAGTGCATCCTTTCAATTAGCCAGTCGATTCGGTTGTGATTGGTTAGATAATAATTAAAATCTCAAACTTTCATTAAAATTATTCAATATCATCCCCTTGTTGACTTCTGATGAAAACACCTGCCACACAATTACAAAGCTGGGGAGTATGCATACCTTAAACGAGATCATCATCAGAAAATCAAAATGAAATTTACTCTGTGTACTGAACTTATGGTGTTATTAATTTCCGAAGTCGTAGCATCTCAAGCATTTCTTTGTAAGGAAGCATCTCTTTCTTGTCCTGTGATAACTTACAATCATCGCCGACTTAAAGGCTTCACGTTCAAAACAATTCACTTTGCCAGCGTGGTATCCTGTGGTTTGCTATGTCAGAGAAACCATCGATGTTGAAAACATCTGCAGTCATTAATAGTAAATTTGTGAATATGTATGTGTGTGTTCCTCTGTCTTAGTTCCCCTAGGTATGGAAAGTGTAGTTATTACTGACTCGCAGATCAATGCATCGCCCGTGTGTAGTTATAATCATTGTTTCTCGTCTCTCGCTTTGACGAGGGGCTAGCGCTCGAACGTCAGCTTTGAAACTCTTACTGTTGCAAATTTTCGTTATCGACTCACTTGATGAAACCAAATTACCTTATCATTCATTTTATCAGACGAAGTCGCTAAGATTTGTTATCGTATCGCTGGCAGTGCCCATGGGCAGTGTGAGACGAATCCTGTTCTCTGATTGGCTACTTAAGCGGGCAAGATGGCCCATATCACAATTTTGGCGATTTAGTCGCAAAAACTCGGCAAAGGGAGGTTAAAACAAAGAAAACATAAACTAACCGCCTGGGTTTACTATATTACAAACACAGCTGGCTTTCTTGCCCAGCTTTCTTAAAAAAAAAAAACAGGTCAATCTTGATTTGTAATCGGCGATCAGGTGATGCATATGGCTGCGTGTTTTTGCGTGATGAAACAAAATAGTTTTCATCGAAGGAAACGAAACGAAATGCTCAGATTTTAGACATCACAAATTTGAGAGCAAATAGAACACTTCTCGCAGACAAAATATGTCCAGTTACAACTGAGTTAAAAATTAATGCGGTTCTATCTGCTTTCAAATTTGTGATGCCTTGATGTAGTTGTTGACATAATAACTGGTATCTAGAAGTTTCTAAATAATTCAGTAATTTAGTAAGTATTTTCAACTCAGTTGTAACTGAGTATAATTTGTCTACGGGAAGTGTGCTCGAGTACTTAATAAATTATTCAGAAACTTCTACGGTAGATAACAATATTAGTATCTCAAAACTACATCGAGGAGTCTATAGTTAACAGGAAAATCTATATGATAACAACTGATAAACTAGAAAAATTTAACAGAAGGCAGAGGTCATTTATTATTTTAAATCTCTGAATCAAATAAGATCTTTGTTTATTCAGACAGAAATGGCTGACGAGATTGTTACTTGACTAGGAAATGTCATCTTCTTTAACATTTAATGAACAATTGAAATCTTACTGTAATCCAGCTTTCAGTGCATCCTTTCAATTAGCCAGTCGATTCGGCTATGATTGGTTAGATAATAATTAAAATCTTCAACTTTCATTTAAATTATTCAATGTCGTCCCCTTGTTGATATCTGATGAAAACGCCTACGACACAATTTTAAAGCTGAGGAGTATGCATACCGTAGACGAGGTCATCACCAGAAAATCAAAATGAAATTTACTCTGTGTGCTGGACTTATCGTGTTGTTAATGTCCGAAGTCGTAGCATCTCAAGCATTTCTTTGTAAGGAAGCACCTCTTTCTAATCCTGTGATAACTTACAATCATCGCCGACTTAAAGGCTTCACGCTCAAAACATTTCATTCGGCAAGCCTGATATCCTGTAGTTTGCTATGTCAGAGAGACCCTCGATGCGTTTCAACAAATTTCAGAAAAGTTTTCAAAAGTGAGGGAACCTGTGAGTTGAACGACAGAGGAGCTCTCCTTACTGAGAAAGGAAACGAACTGGAGTACGACGAAAAAGTGATTTACACTCAATTTTACGACACGAAGGTAACAAAAAAGTCTCGATAATAGACCAAGAAGGAGGTATTATTGATTCCTGGAGACACTTGTCTTTAGTTCGTGGTATCTTTCTCATAAAATCTTCATATTTCGACGACAGATGTAAAAAATTTCCATCTGTCATATGTTTCTTTGAATGTTTTTATCGTTTGGTCGTAAACTAGTTTGACGTGTATGCAGGTAAAATGGTGGTTTTTCATCTTTTTCTTTTAAAGGCGAATGGACCACATTTCACTGAGTGCTGATGATCAAAATGTTGTACTGTCGTTTAAAGTAAAATGAGAAATTTTTGCTAAGTGGGAATTTAAATCTCGGTATCATTGGAGTCAATATATGCAAACTGCTCCGAAGCTCAATAAAGTTAAATATATTTTAAGTTGAAAGTTCTTGAATAAATTCAGGTGGACCGAAAATAGGTCATACGGATTTAGTACACAAAATTCAGAATAAAATTTTAGCTTGAAGCTAAAACTTTCAAGATGAATCTAAAGGCCTTCAATTAGCTCACTTGTGCAGTCTCCATACGGTGATGAACCCGGAAGACTTATTGATTTCCCAATAAAATAAAAAATGAATGATTTTTTTGTTTTCAGCACCACTGTCAGGCCTTCAAGGAACATTTAAAAGTCGTCAACTGCAAATGTAAGTAGCGTTGGTTTGAATGGTATTCTTGAGATTAAAGTCAACGACTACGTGTTTAAATTACAATGAGTTACTTGTCCCGGCTGCTTCTTGTCTCTCTGCCAATAGTTACGGAATCTGTCGTCTTCGCGAACCTTCGCGGACCCTTACAAAAATCCTCCTTGATTTCTATTCAACCGTTTTCAAAATCCTCCTTGATTTCTATTCAACCGTTTTCAAAATCCTCCTTTATTCCATGATAAAACAAATCAATGTCTGTGCGATTGCATTTCTCTGTCTCAATTTCAGGTGAATCACCAAAAGCCCCAGTTCCCCTCGGCATGGAAAGCGGTGCTATTTTTGACTCACAGATCACCGCTTCCTCCGTGTTTAATTCTAAACATGCCGCATCGAATGCTAGATTACATTTCAAAGGATCCGAAAACCCGCTTAGAGGTGATGGCTGGGTAGCTGGAGAGGAAAACACCAACCAATGGCTGCAAGTGGATCTTCAGCAAACCACAAGGGTAATGGGCATAGCGACGCAGGGGAGACATGATTTCAGTAGGTGGGTTACTAAATACAAGCTACAATATGGCGATGATGGACAAACTTTCAGAGTTTACAAGCGAAACGGAGACATATCAGACACGGTATGAAAAAATATGCTTAATTGAAAAAACCTTTTTGTGGAGAAAAAGTCCCCATGAGGAATAGAACCTTTTTGTATTCTGCATTCTGATTCTCATCCCCTGAGCCACAAAGCAGTTACACTAGGCTGGGCCATATACTCTCTGTCACTGAACCTACAAAAAAGCATTCACGGAAGTTATAGGTTAAGAGTAATTCGTACTGTTAAAAAAAAAAAAAAAAAAAAAAAAAAAAATTACGCTCGTTAATTTTACGCCCAAATATATTCTACTTAGGTTTTCCCAGGAAACAAGAACAGAGACACAGTAGTTTACCACGATCTTAACCCGCTTATTTATGTTCGCTATGTTCGAGTTCTTCCGATGGAATGGAATCGGGCGATCGCTATGAGGATTGAGCTTTATTCTTGTTGAGGTAACCTGCTGGTCCGATCGTGTAGCAATGGCCGAGATTTTTGTGAAAAACGTATTCTGGGAGACAGAAGGTGTGCGTTGGGTAAGGGTAAGCTGTAATGGACTGACATTACATTTAACCCTTTAGCTCCCAAGATCTTCATGCTAATTCTCCCGTCTAGCTGCTGCACATTCCTTGCAAATCAGGTACAAGAATTAGGTGTTAGATCAGGCTAGATATATGTATGGATATTTTGGGAAAAAGTTTCCTGTTAATCACTTCTGGGAGTTAAGAGCGCTAGTAGTGCTCAGAAACCAAAGCGAGCCCCGGTTTAAGGCCAGTTGCCCTTTGGGTTTTGCGCGTGATTGTCATATGTCATCGATAGAGCTCATTTCACATAACATCCCCAACACCAATTTTTTTTTTAAAACTGAAATACGTTATTTGTTTTTGATAGAAAACCAAATTCTCTTTAGTTGTTTCAAAGTACAAACGTTATAACTGAAGGGAAGAATTCACGTTTTCGGCGTTAGGTTGCACTTGTAGTGTCACGTGACTTGTGATGTAAAGAAACCGCAAAAGTTTTAACTTTGAGTCAACTACCCACGGCTCGAGTCCGAACTTCGGTTTCGGCATTTTGTCGTAAATAGCTTCCATTTGTCTCGCCATAGAGTAATAAAAAAAAATTCTTAGTACTGTGATGTATCTTCTCAGGTAATTTCAGGGCGTTAAGCGAGTTGATTGTTCAATAAAACCACGCCTGATAGGAGATTAGTGCCCACGAATCGCTGTAGAACGTACCCGTGATCAAGCCTGGATTCCCACACAGGATTTCGTTTAATATCGTATTGCGTGGAATGTTTTATGTAACGCAAAGGGGAAATCCTGCCAAATTCAGTTCAATCTTCAAGAGCAGTTGTAGCTTAGAATAGCAGATCACAAAATTTGAGACGGTTTCAACTCTATGAATGGGGTAGAAACTAAAAATATCTGCAGAAACGGGGCATTTTAGTGAGCAGATATTTCACAACTTTGTGTGTGGAAATCGCCTCCGCAGTCGAAAACATGGTTCTATTAGTGTGTCCAAATTTCGAAAAAGACGACGCCACTACTTCAGGCAAATCAATAATTCATGATATATTTATTCTCAATATAGTTTTTTTGAAGACTGTGAACAATTTTAACGCTTTGCAGCCGTTTGGATTGTAGGATATTTTTAATCATTTGATTTACAACTCCACCGAGTCCGGCATGGACTCGCGCTTATAAATCATTTAAAGATTATTGCCTATTCGATGATCGTTGGTTACGTATCGTAACTATTAGAAGTCTCGTGGCACTACGCGTGAAATCTAACGTCGAAAAGGTGAATTATCAATCAGACCCTGAAAGTCTGACGGTCAAGGCAGGGGAATCGAGAAAAAAACAACCAGAAACTATCTTTTACATGCTTGTTAATACCGTTTTTGTTTCCTTATTTTTCATATAGAATAACAGCTGTTTGCAAGAAACGTCACTGCAAGTCAATCCCTTCTATGACTAATCCAAAATGATTTTTGTTTGTGGATTACAAAGTACAACAGCAGCTTGATTCGCTGACTAATTAATTATTGGTCGTTTTAGCTTAATATTTGACAATAAAAATCTGCGATAAAATATTATAAAGCATGACACGACGTTTCGACGTTTCCAGAACGTCATTATCAAGTAAACTAAAATAATAAAATCGAGTATATATATAATGAAGCGGTGAATAAATTACAAAGCGTTAAAAGTTAAACAAGCCACGCATCGTAAATCAGCATAGCGTTGTTTACTGTTTTAAATGTGATTTGTGTGATTCAAATTACGTCGGATATACGACGCGCCATTTGTTTCAACGCATTGCTGATCATCGATACTCTGCCATTGGTCGCCACCTGAGAGATGCCCATGGGAACATTGACTTACTCAATGAGAGCCAGTTTAGAATGCTCAAAAAATGTGGCACGAAATGGGATTGTCTTGTTTATGAAATGTTGTACATAAGAACAATAAGGCCCAATTTAAACACCCAGAGCGATTCCATTAGGGCCAAACTCTTTGTTTAACTTTTAACGCTTTGTAATTTATTCACCGCTTCTTTTTATAGATATACTCGATTTTATCATTTTAGTTTACTTGATAATAACGTTCTGGAAACGTCGAAACGTCGTGTCATGCTTTATAATATTTTATCGCAGATTTTTATTGTCAAATGCTTTACCAAATCTTTACTCATTTAGCTTAATAGTCGTTATAATTCGTGATGTGAGGGATATGCACCAATGGCAGCACATTAAGACGCACCTGTAAAAACGAACGAGAGAACGTGTTCTTTTGGAGACTCGTGTTCGATCAACCTCGATCAGTGCCTAACGAGAACCGATTGTGAAAAAAAACAATCTCTCGTAAAAATGTATAATATATTATACTCTCTTCACCACTTTAACAATGAAAGTAATAAATCTTGTATCGTAGGAAAGAGACACGTGTGTTCATTAAGCGACAAGAAACCTTTGACGAGTTTGCATGCCGTTAAGAAGTTTTTAGCAGTTGTGACTGATAAAATTATTGAATAAAGTAAGTACCCCCAGTTAAATTTGTAAGCAAATAAACCTTGCGAGTAAATGGTAGTCAACTAGTCAGATTTAACGCTCAGGAATTGTTGAGAAATAATTGCACAATAAAGGAAGTTATTACAACCCTAAAGGTTTCTACTTTTTAGAGCAAATATGGCCATGAGAGATTTATGGAAACACATAAAACCATCACGAAATCATTGAAAGTCTCGGAATTTTTACAATGGACGAGTCTGACATTATAGTTTCTTCATTAATCAAATTGTGACACGTGTTTTTAGTAGGATTCGAACCTGTAATTCTTCGTGCAGGAAAACGGCTTGTGAGCATGGCTTTGTCCGCCAAGAGCAGCTCACTCATGGTGGGATATGACGTAGTCTTTGAAGCTCAAGAAAAAGCCCTGAAGGCGTTTGCGATATCGGCGCAATTTTGATTTTATTTCTGGTTACTTTTACATTCATTGAGCCAGGTTACAATTTGGACTAACGTAAACTTTAATGTCATTTTGACAGTGCACGTATTGTATTATCGGAGAGCTCAATTTTAAATTTTGTCTCGTTGCTGTTTATTGAATAAAGATTAAACTCACGTATACAACATTTGCAACTGCAGAAGACATGGCCACAGGTAAACAATGGTTTTCTATTGCTATTTTTCCTCGTGAAAAAACAATCATACCGACTGTTGCCGCAACATGATTTTATATTCAAATTAGTTATAAACTGCGTCCTCTTCATATGAATTTCTTTTCGTTATTCAGGTATTTAATTAAAATCTTCCCGAAACTGTTATAAAGCTGATTATACGCACCTAAGGCGCAGTGTCGACCAAAAAAACAGAACGAAATGAATTTTTATCTGGGTGCTGTTCTAGTTGTGTTATCAATGCCCAAAGTCGTAGCATCTGAAGCATTTCTTTGTAAGGAAGCGTCTCTTTCTTGTCCTGTGATAACTCACAATCATCGCGTCACGCTTAAAACATTTCACCTTGCAAGCTTGGTATCCTGTGGTTTGCCATGTCAGAGAGACCCTCGATGCGTTTCAACAAATTTCAGAAAAGTTTCCAAAACCA
This sequence comes from Pocillopora damicornis, assembly GCF_964200805.1. Lineage (NCBI taxonomy): Eukaryota > Metazoa > Cnidaria > Anthozoa > Scleractinia > Pocilloporidae > Pocillopora > Pocillopora damicornis. Next base: position 11,985,502 of record NC_142672.1, read on the forward strand.
AGGGAACCTGCGAGTTAAACGACCGAGGATTCTTCCCTCTTGACGAAGGAAAAGAACCGGAATGTGATAAAGAAGCTATTTACACTCAATTTTAAGTCAAAAAGGTAACAAAAATTTGTCTTATCTAGTTTAGTAATGAGCCACATAAGAAGTGGGCATCTTCAAAAAGTGTGTATCTGTTTATCCACCGGAACGCATCGAAATAAAGGACGGAAAAGCTACGATCTTTGCTTCATCACGAGATGGGGACTAAGCTTACTGATGAATTCTCTTTTGGGCGGTAGTAGAATATCAGAACACGAAAGCCTCTGACCTGAGATTTTATTTTATTCGATTTTATTTGTGACATCTTTCTGGTAAAATAATTATCTTTCCCACGTTAGAAGTGCAAATTTACCATCTGTCTTATCTGTCTTGGCAATGTGCCTATCCCTTTATCCTTGTGAAGTTAGACTATGGTGCAATTTCAGGTTTTCATCAGTCTATTAATAATCGCGTGTGAAGAATAGTTAGCGGCGTTACTGCGAATATTGACTTATAAAACGAATGGGCTATTTTCCAAATTTTCAGTATCTTTGGAGAAATGATACTTGCAAAGTCCTCCAAAGAACAATGCAGTTATAGTTAATTGAGTTAAGTCTTCTTAAATAATTTTGTGGACTGAAAGAAGGTAACATTCATGATTTGAGCCAAAAACTGAAGTTTTTAGCTTTATGTTAATAATTTAAAGATGAGTCTCTATTTGATGATTAACTAGGATGACTAGTTGATTTCGTCAATACGTATGGAGTCTCCCATCGTCGTGAACATCCCCGAACCATTTCTGGACCTTATGTGCTACCTTTAAAGTCCTCGAATGTGGTTTAAAAAGAAAGAATATTGCGCGGGAAAATACTGCGAGGGTCATTTATGAAAAAAAAAAAAAAAAAAAAAAGATGAAGAAAATAAGAAGCTGTCTAACACGTTTAAGATCCGTATTTTCCCAATGAAAACTCATTCATAATTTCAAATGCAGTCTGCGCCTGCGCCAACCCTTTTTTTTGGCATTTGGTGGGTCTGAGACGGAGTCGAGATATTTGAGAACGCTAGAGAATGAGTGGTAGAAATAGGAGAGATCAAACTCTGTTAGTTTATATCTATATTTATATTTGATTGAACATGTAGAAAAGCATCAACTTAAGTTCTAGGTTTTTACCGCCATGTCTTTCTTTCTAACAATTATTGGCAATTCTATCGTCATTTACTCCTGTTGGACTACCCCGAGCATAGCTCCTCCCTCAAGAATTTTCTCTATCAATCTGGCTGTGTCTGATTTGCTGGTTGGTTTGGTCGTCGTGTCCCTCTCTGCAGTCTTTAGGGCAATAATTTTGATCAGATTAAACAATCAGAGTAATGATTATGATAGTAACCTGGAGTGCGACATCAGCAAGACAGTGGGGTTCTTCGCTCTTTTTCTCTCTGGGGTATCCCTCAACTCTATCGCAGTCATAGCTGTGGATAGATATCTTGGGCTGTCACTTCATCTACGATATCACGAGTTGGTAACCGCAGTGAGAGCACTCATCGTAGTAGCAACTGTCTGGATTTGGTCTTTTTTTATGGCTCTGACATCAATGGTTTTTTCTTTAAATGATATTGTTAGCTCTTCTTTCATATTATTTAAAATTGTAATTACTACATGCGCTTATATTAAGATCTACAAAATAGCGCGTCATCATCAGAATCAAATCTTCGACGAGGCTGAAATTGAAAATCAAAATAACCAATTGGTACGATTTGCGCGCGCGAGTAAGCTGGCGTTTAATTCCCTGTATATATTCGTAATAATGCTTATCTGCTACGCTCCCTATGGCATCATCTCTTTCTTTTTTCCGTAAGTCACCTAACCCCAGTCCATCATTAGCCTTGGGCATGAGTGTATCAATTTCTATAAGTCTGTGTAATTCCTGCATAAATCCATTGGTGTATTGCTGGAAAATTCGTGCAGTTCGCGTGAGAGCCATCAACCTTCTGACGCGTGTACTTCCAGGATGGAATAGTTGAAAGCAGATCTAGAAAGAGGAATATTCAAAGTACTTTGTTACAAGATATTTAAACAAGCGAACACACTGCGAAGCGTTAGTTTTAAATAATTGGAAAAGAAAGTTATGATTGTTAATAGAAAAGTGTGAAAGCCCACGTCATTTAAATAAGTAACATTTGGTGAATCAATGTTTGACGGCTAAATATTGAGTCACCATAAAATTTAAGTACAATGCTGTTATAGGTAGGTCTCGAATTTTCGACTGACATCTTGCCTATCTCCGTAGAGCATTGAGGCTGAATGACACGCATTGCCTACATGGCTAGCCGCTATTGGAATTGATTTATCAATAAAGCGGGTGTGGTTACACTACAAAATCTAAGAGCCACCTAAACTTAAAGGTTATATTTAGGTGACTTCATCATCGTCCTGATCTTCTTTCAGCTTTCTTTCCATGTCTATTAATGTCATCCATGTCTCTGTGTTAGCATTAGCCTACTAGCTTCCATAAACTAGTGTAGCTCATATGAAATGAATATGAAGAGCGATCTTCGCCGCAATAAACACTTCTTAGCGGTAGTGAAAATATGACCTGAAAAAAACTCAGGCCTATACAGGATTTGAACCTATGACCTTTGCGATACCGGTGTAGTGCTCTTCCAACTGAGCTGACAAGCCAAGTGGGAACTGGTTATTATGTTGGTTCGTAATAAACTCGTGAAATGATGAATAAATGAGTTTTTTCAGGTCATATTTACACAACTACCTATAGCTCATATGGTTTAATAACTATGAATTAGAATGAATGTTTTCAGTTTAATTTATATTAACCTGTTGAGTTGCATCAAAAAACATTGTGCTTTGCATATTTAAGTCTAGACTGGCATATTTTAAGGAAGTAATGTGTGTATGTCCCAAAATAATGTGTGCATTGCGAGGTAGCTTAATTTAATTAACATCAGCATTGTATAAACTACTTTCATATATCTGTCAGACGTGTAAAATGAATTTTAGTATTTTAGGGTCTGAGTTGTAAAAATGAACATTTAGTAACAAAAAAAAATTATCACCATTCTCCGTAACTGCCTTTTATTAGTTGTCGTCATTGTCATCTGATTGACATCGTCATAGTTACCATCATCATGATTATCTTCGTCACCTTCTGTAATGGTTTCGTAATCGTTATCATGATCAATGCTATCTTCAGCAGCATGGCAATTTTTATTGTGTAGCAAAATTTTTGCCGTTTGTCTAGAAAGGTTTCAGATAATAGTGCTGCTGTTCTCGAGATAGGCATAAAACTAACAAATGAGAAGGTCGCGCTTGCTCAAAAAGTGTCCTATTGCAATTCCATGATCCAGCGAGAAGCAAATTTTAGACTATGCAATCGGGGTCGAGAAACTATACCTTTGGCGGATCGCATTGTAGTCAAGAAATTTTCTTTAATGTTATCTCTAGCCACAGGCTGCCCAAGCATACTGCGTGTTATTTCAGGGCTTAAAGGTCTTTGACAGGAATATCTGACGTGCTGAATATGTGTATCAACTAGGGTAGTTCAAGCCAAAATTTTCTCGGTATGACATCTATCCCTTTGTTTATTGGTATTAAAATCATTCCTAAGTTCACTGAAGTTGATATTCCCTTAATATTGCACGATTGTGGGATGAATGAAGATTGAATTTTAAGCATTCGCGTGTGCCATAAGATATGTAAGTGATAAAAAATAATAGTGATAGCAAAATCGAAAAATGTTACGTAAAAAGCGTCACTTACCTTTATTCCATGGCCGCCTAGTCTATTCTGGCCATCCTTTGTACCGAGTGTTGTAAACTACAACAAATAAAAATGGCAGGTCAGCCCAACCGGTCCCAAGCGCCAACCGTCGTCACTCAGAGGCCAATAAAGTTCACAGAAAAGTCGACTGATCTCCATTAAAGAGCCACCAGCGAGAGCAAAGAGCAAATACCTACCTGTTCGAGTAGCAACAGTTTCCAAATTCTCCTGCATTGGCCTGAGAGGCACTCCGCTTTTCATCCATTCTGGCCTTATTCTTATTTCTTTTGGGAGGGATTCAAAATATCGGTCGACTTACACGCACCGGCCACCCGCAAAAGCGACAACCCTCTCTTGGGAGAGCGTTATTTGATTGATTAAAGGGGTGAGTTTCCAAAGAAACTGTGTTGCTGCGTCGGTGGGAGAGTATAACAACGTAATTTGGTTTTACCAACTAAGTTGATAACGTAAATTGGCCACAGTAAAGAATTTTAAAGGAGACGTTTCAAGTGTTAGCCCTTCGTCTCTCGCTCTGACGAAGGGCTAACGCTCGAATGTCAGCTTTGAAACTCTACTATTGCAAATTTACGTTACCGACTCAGTTTATAAAACCAAATTGCCTTATCATTTATTTGATCAGACGAAGTCGCTAAGCTTTGTTATCATATCGCTGGCAGTGCCCGTGGGCAGTGTGAAGCGAATCCTGTTCTCTGATTGGCTACCTAAATAGGCAAGATGACCCATCTCAATGTTTGCGATGTAGTCGCAAAAATTCGGCAGAGGAAGGTCATAACGAAGAAAACATAAAGAACTCACCCGGTTTTACTGTATTACAAACACAGTTGGCTTTCTCGCCCAGTTCTCTTAAAAAATCTCGTTCAGTCAAGATGGCTGGATATCAGCCTCGTTCTTTTTCCCCCGCTTTTACGGACTTCGACTTTGTTTCGGTTCATAAGAACTTTTTTTCTGTTCGCAAGAACAGAACTTGGCTAATATCCCGCCATATTGACCTCACGCTTGGTCAATAACGCATATATATTGAAATCCTTTAATAACACCAACATATTGGTCAAACGGCTGCGCATGCGCATATAATTTCAAGCAACTTGAATAATTTGCCATTGTAGACACGGAGAAGCCTCAGGGCAGCGTACATTTTTTTTCGCGATTTTTAAGGAAAGTTCGAACTTCTAATTCTAAGACTTATATACGTTGTTGTTTTATACTCTCCCCACTTTGTGCTAGTTTACACTCTCATATATATATTTTTTTGCACTTTCCACGGCGGCGCAACGAAGTCACTCGTAAGCTTGGTCGTGCTGGCGGTAGTAGTTTTTCCATGGTGGAATTGCCGGTAAACACCGAGGAAAATGCGTGAAAAATGGAAGAACCAGAGCTACAAAAGATACTTGTGAGGATAGCAGGGTACGGTTTTCAGTCACAGTAGACTGGGAAGAACTGCAGGGTTAGAGAAGGTTCTGTTATCTGCCTTCGTAACTGAAAAGAAGCGCCTTCTTTAACATCTAATTAACAATTGAAATCGTACTGTTATTCAGCTTTAGTGCATCATATTATTATGTCAACAACTGCTTCAAGGCATCACAAATTCGAAAGCAAATAGAACCGCATTAAGTTTCAACTCAGTTGTAACTGGGTGTATTTTGTTTGCGAGAAGTGTTCTATTTGCTTTAAATTTGTGATGTCTAAACTCTTAGCATTTCATTTCAGAGTCTGTTTTCAAATGCCATTTCGCAAAGGTTGTAGACATCATACATCACTGGATGCTTGACACCAATTTCAGACTCTAAGGCTACATTGGCTTTCTCGAGCATTTGTTCATCTGTTAGCGAGGCATACTCTTCAGCTGCTCTTCATTATCGCCAGGCTCGTCGTCATCGCTGGAGGTTTCCTTGCCATCTGATTGCTTTCTCTTCGTAGAGAGTCGCGAAAAAAATCTCTGGATTTGAACTTTGAAAGCCATTCCATTCTACCAAACATTAGGGAGCCATCGGTGTTGCGAGCATTGCGCATATCGTTAGCTACTTGTGCAGGATCTTCCTTCCACCCAATTTTTGACCAATGTCAAACTTTTTCTGTAAGTAGCCACGGACTTTGTCAGAAAAGCGTCTTTGTCCGCCTTTAGGTTTGTGAAGTCCCCAACCCATTCGGAGCGAGTTTACCGCGGTTGTGGTTTCAATTTGAACTTCTTTCTGGAGGCGAGACTTTCTTTTGAAATCTAGTGGAATGCTCTGGAAACGCTGAACCCAATCGATTCCTAAGTGGTCATACACGCTCCTCTGTACCGTCTTCACTGGGCTGTGATCTGCAGTCACACTTAGACGAGTTTCCAGCTCTGCACGACTAAGGAATTCCTTTGAGCATTGGGGATGGGGACATTCGAAGGTGCCACCGACATCGTCAATTCTCCCGCAGTGCTTGGTCGTCTTATCCATCTCTCGTGGCTTTCATAAAATCCTGTCGCAAACATCCTTACCGTGCTGTGGTTCCGAAAAATCATATCTCACGACGTCAATTCCCTGACGACTTCCGACATCTCGGAGGGCCGCTAGGAGACTGCTGTTGTGATAACAACCTGCTTCGTCTGACCTTAGGTACACCTTTGTAATGGTTGAATGGATTATTTTCAGTGACAGTGATGAAGTGACAAGACAGTGATGAGTTGCTCGAGGATTGAGGGAACAGCGAACCAATCCTGGCTGCAACTGTTTAACAGGTGAGCGCAAAAGGAGACCTCTAGCTTCCCTCCTTTCTTGACAATGACACTGCATAAATGCCAAGTTATGCCTCTCTTTGCAAACCACTCTGATTGCTTTCCGCGAAATTTTATTTGCAAAAAGTTCATTGCCTAGTCAGATAATATAAAAACTTTGTCCTCCGGAAGAGAAAGCAGGATGCTTTGCTTGCATTTTTCCTGATTGTGGGCGCGCATAACGTGTGCCTTCCACTCATTGACTTTCTCTTCAGCGACAAGTGCATCTTGTCGAAGATCGTCCTCCTTCCCTTAAATATTTATCTTGGAGGAATACTTTTCAATGGCAGAATGAATTTCCTTTATAGCCTCCTTCAGTGCCTCACAGACGTTACATGAAATATTATGGTCGTGGCTACAATCTGTGCAATATTCAACGTCAGTGGGATCACTCAGGGCGAATGCTTTCATCTCGATAGTGTAACTTAGCCTCTTTCAGCCTTGTGCACGTTTGCGCACACCACTCCTTGTTCGCCCCCACTTCTTCCAATTCGTCTACAATCTTGTGAAGTGCTTCAAAACCATTGACGCCATCTGCCACCGTGTTATCAAGACCTTTAAGAGATTTTCTCTAGGAGGCTTCCTGAACCTCAAGAATCCTCCACAAAGTGGCGCGACTTATAGGACTGAAATTTTCTTCTTTGCAAAAATCAAGGTACTGTTTAATGATGGTACATCTTGCAACGGTACGCACTATGTTTGGCATCACTAATTCTTCACCACTTTCAAGCTTGAGTTTTCGGCTTCCAAATGCCACATCCTGATAGCAGTAAGGGCGAGATGTAAATCATCTGATCGAACTCGATGCTGTAGTATCTTGGCTACTGGGATATCGGGGCCTTAAGAAGAACTATGCACTCTGGCTTTTTATTTGCCTATCACTTACATTTTCAAAAGGTAGATGAAGAGCCTTCAACTCGCTTACTTTAAACCTATTCGCGTATATACTAAGGATCTGTGTCCTTAGCATGTGAGATGGCGCTCTCCTATAAGCCGCGACTAACGCCTCTAGACCAGGGTCAGCAGTCGTGCCGTTCACTTTTTCTCCCTGGAGAGCTTGAGGCAGCTTCTCTCTATCATTTGGTGCTGTGACATTGCAAACCAACCTGCATGCCTCAGTCACTTTACAAACGAATTTTTCTCGTTCTACATCAGTATATGCATCCCAGCTTTTCAGCTGATATTGCAGCTGATCAACTTTTTTTTTGCCCTGATACCTGTGCAAGGTTTTCCATTGCAGAGTTAAAAACCTGAACGGAAGCTCTACAATTGCTCTTAACCGTCAGGTGTGATTCCCCTTCTTCTCCACTACTTTCTAATTTATCAGTGGGACATAACCGAGGAGTCCACAGTGTGTCTGTCTGAACATGGCTAACGTCGATTCCTGTTGTCGACGGCACTTCCTCGTGGGCGTAAAGAGCTGCCGCAGCAACCTCGTTAGGAGCCCTGTAAAAAGAACGTGATAGAAAAGGTAAATCACGAGAAGTCACCGTCATTTCTTCACCTCCTTCAGCAATTCATCTCCAAACAGTCTCGCCCCCCCTCCCCATATATGTTCCCCTCTTTCTCTGTCTATACCTCTCCGTTTATTCCAATTTTTCAGTCGTTCTTCACTCATTTCTCTCATCGATCTCCCTCCGGCTGCATCTGTCTGTGTCCGACTACGTTTCGTTTAGAAGTTTCAATTTCATTCTCTCCGAGATCAATTGTACCATGCGATATCCCATATTTACATATTAGGATTTACCGCTTGTGTAGGTGTGGTGAGCTGTTTGAGTCGCTACCGGCCTTATTCCCTACATCTGGAGCTCAAGCCGACTCCTCAATGGTAGCTTTATGTCTCTTCCGACAATTACTGCAAATTATTGAAAGAAGAAATATACTAATTGAAGCTTTCTTTGAGATTTCCCTCAGCATTCATAAACAGTTTTGGGCCACACTATCAAAACTTCCTCAAGACATCCCGGGGCAAACTCATTCCTAGCATTTATCTTCTTCCTTCTTTCCTCGCCCCAGGGTCTCAAGGGCATGACCGGCGAAACACCGAGAACGAGGCTGTTCCAAGCGAATGTCATCATTGAGTCTTGTTGTAAAACTGAGTACCTCTTCAGTCTTTTTTCTGCTGCGATCAATTTACAAACGGATTTGCTGACCACACAATCGATGATGTGTGGTGTATCCAGTTAGTAATCATCACACGTGCTCTTAATAATAGGCTAATTGATAAAATCTAACACTATTTCAAAGTGACAACATCGAAAATGCGGGATATATAAATTTGGTTCTCCAACAAGTACAAGAAGGAGAACTTCGTAACTGACTCACGTGATCCAATCGGGACAACCATTCCCTGAAATTTCAGGATTTCTTTCGCCATTTTGAGATTAACTACATCCTATATTTGTGTGGGATTTCCCACACTTAGTCAACGCCCGCGAAATTTATTTCTTTATTTATTTGTCCACGAGAGAGAAGTGCTTGTCACGTGGTTTCTATTTGCGTTCAGTGAGCCGTGAAGACTGGATTCCAGTCGGCGTTTTTCATAGTGTATTGTACGGCGGCCATTTCTCTTCTCAGTCGTTGGGTTTTGGAAAACTTATTCGGAATTTCATGTTTGCTTCTTGGGGATTTTTGTTTCCAAGGTAAGGATAAGTCATTTCATATTTTCACGGGTTCTTTGCGTGCTTTAACTTTTCAATTTTGTTGTGGGAGCTTCACGATTAAGCTCTCACGAAAGGCGATTACGTTTGTACACCTGGTTTGTGTTCTTTCTTTCATAATCTGAGGCGTTTGTTTCGTTATTTCTTCAGGTGTCTATAACAAAAGATTTTTTCACGTAAGTCAACACGCTGAAACGCGGCTTGTGTTCAGTGCAGGTTGCACAGGAGCTTTTACGCTTTCACAAGCCAAAATTTATCGGCTTGGACCTTCGGTGCGGGTTGTGTCAGATTGAAAGGAGTCATTGTACTCTCGCAAGCCAACATTTGTCGGCTTGAATGTATTTGTGCGGGTTGCGCTTCAAAGAGTCTCAGGGTGTCTCAAAGTGTCTCACGAGTGTCTCAAAATGTCCCACGAGTGTCTCAAAGTGTCACAAACTGAAAGAAACTATTGTTTGCCTTGAACTGTCAAGAGTGTTATCTATTTTAATAAACTGAGTTTCTAGTTAGTTGGATTGATGTTGTTGCTCGCTCAAGCACACAAGTAAATATGGGGATCTCCGTTGACCAATTCCGCTCAAGGATTGGATCTCATGAAGATTTACATCCTGATTTTAGTGAAAACTATGACCTCTTTGATGATCTCAACATTTCATCAACATTGCTGAATAATGAACCACTGATATTGAATGAATTACCTGATTTTGATTTTCGTCAAATGGTCCAGACACCCGATAAAGAGCAAAAAGAATTTTTTTAACACATTTTACATCAGATTAAAACCTCAGAAACCCCTTTCTACTGCTTCCTCAGTGGAGGGGCTGGTGTTGGCAAATCGCATTTAACAAAAGCTTTGTATCAGGCAGTGCTTAAGTATTATAACACTAGAGCTGGTGATGATTTTCATCAGATCATAGTTATACTATTAGCTCCAACTGGTAAAGCTTAAGGGTGACACTCTTCATAGCACTCTGGCCATTCCTGTCAATCAATCACTGAGAAATTACAAACAGCTTGATTCAAGTAGACTAAACACTTTGAGAAGTCAATTGATTTTTGTTGATGAAATCTCAATGGTAGGAAATGGTACGTTTGCAATACAGCTAAACAATAGGCTTAAAGATATAAAAGGCTGTAGAGAGGATTTTGGAGGTGTGAGCATAATTGCTATTGGTGACTTATTCCAATTAGAATCTGTTATGGATGCTTATATTTTCAAAGACCTCAAAAATGTAGATTTATGCTGTTCTTTCTCCCAGTTTATGGCATAAACACTTTAAAATGTTTGAACTTAATGAAATCATGGGTCAAAGAGACAGCAAATTGTTTGTAGAATTACTTAATAGGTTGCGCAAAGGTAAACACACAGTAGCTGACATTGCAAAACTTAAAGAGAGCTATACAAGAAGACATCAACAACCCAATAGATGCAGTTCACCTATTTATACAGAATGCTAAAGTAGATGAATTTAAACAAAGGGCCCATAATGCAGCCACAGGAAACAAATTCACAATAAATGCTCAAGATAGTGTTATTGGAGCTATCTCTCCAGAGCTAAGATGGCATGACAAATGGTGCTGGAAATGTTGTTAAACTAGTTCAGTTACATCAACAAACCAAACCATCTGGTATTGTATGGGTACAATTTGACCACTCAGATGTAGGTCAGAAAACAAGGAATGAAAAAAGACATTTGTATGTACAATGAATTGAACACACATGGACCCCAGTAAACCCTGTGACTACACAGTTTGCGGTAGGTAGAAACAGAACAGCACAAGTTGTTAGAAAACAATTTCCACTGCGTCCCGCAGCAGCAAAAACAATTCACAGGTCACAAGGTGATACTGACAGTAGAATTGTTGTGGATTTTAGTACCAGAAATACTATTCCACACATACATTATATGGGACTCAGTAGAGTGACTGCTATAGAAGGCCTATATATTTCTGATTTGTGTGAAAGCAAGATTGCTGTTAATCCAGATGGAGAGATTAAGAACAACTGCAAAACTTAAGCTTTGCATCTCCCTCTCCATGACATAACATTTTCCCTTCTTAAACTGTGTTATCTTAATGTAAGGTCTCTTCACAAACACATAGAAGATATATGTAAAGACTTAATTTATCTAGTAAGTGCTGATATCAATATTTTCACAGAAACAAGATTTAATTCTCAAGATAATAATGACATGTATGACATTGCTGGTTATGTTCTCTTCCGTAATGATAACCTTAATTCCAGCAATGGATCAAGGTCTTATGGTGGTACAGCTGTGTTCAGTAAAATCCCATACTTACCTGGATACCCCTATTGTCACAATATACATGGTGTTGAAATAACAGTAATTAAGTTAGCAAGGTTTGAGGATTGGACAATCATAGGGATATATCACTCCCCAAACGTGCCTGTAAGACAACTTTATGAAGCAATAACTGAGGTATTAAATAACATTTCACCAGACAACAATATCATTACTAGAGACTTTGATATAAATTGGCTTGTTGAAACAGACAGAAGACCTTTGTATAATTTACTAGTGAGGGATAACCACTACAAACAGTTCATATCAACTTATACAACTGACAAAAACACAGTAATTGATCATATGTATACAAATATATCTAACATTGATATACAATTAGATGTTTTAGAAACACATTTCACAGATCATAAAGCTGTTTGGGCCTCATTTCACGGTGTCCTATAACAAATTACTTTATCATGATGTACATTGTTTTTAAGTTAAGAGAACAACAAAAGAAAGCAGTAAATAGTTATGAAAAGAGTTGTTTCTCTTTTTTTCAGAAGAATTTGTAATGAGAAACTTGCAAAACTCTTAATAAGGAAATGCTGCTTATTCATTTGGTACCAGAACAGGCCTTTTAAAATTAAGTTTGAAGTCATCTTTCTAAGAGTTGTCCAGTTTAACAACCATTTGCAAAAGACAAAAATAAACTACATAACACACAGTCCTGAAATTTCAAGGCAGCTCCTTTAGCATCTTGGCTAATTTCTAACTGCAACCTTTATTGACAACCCTGCATTAAACAATTATTCCACAGTTAAGTCTGCAACCCCTCCTGAAATACTCCAGGATACCAAAAACAACAACAACAAGCAAACAAACATATTAGTGAAGTGAGCAAACAACCACATGCGTGACTTTCACGTAATGTAAAATTCGTGATTGCAGCATTCCCACGTGCGTAAAGTGCTTGTAACTTACGGGAAACACACGCATGTTACACCAAAAAAACCCGCGTGTAGTACAAGAGGCCGATTACTCGCAATTTCTCGTAGTTTTGAATTTCCCTTTTGTTTTTCAGAACACCCATATACCTGTACTTTTTTACACCGATGCGATAGAAATTAATTGGAAAAACATTCCTTGAAATAGGAAGTCGTCCTGTATTTTCAGCGAAAAAGATTGTCAAGTGATCAAAACAACACCGGCCAGATTATAGTCACGTGCTCGGCAACGACTTGTGGAAAGCGATCATCTTTCATTCTTACCATCAAAACAGTCACGCTTGCATAGAAGAATAACAAAACGAAACGATTACAACGGAAAGACCCAAATTGGCGTAGAAAGAAATAATGCCGCAAATTACCATTTTTTTTTATGTCATGTGTACATGTTTCCGTGGGAATTTCTGTGTCAACAGCTTGCTGTCACTCACAAACTCTACGTGATTCTCGCTGTTCCTCGTTATGTTCAGCGCATGGACAATTCGAAGACGCTTCAAATTTGGTTTTTAAGTTGATCATAGCACTAATCTGAAACATTTGAAGTCCATTTCAATATAGTAAATGTCGAAACAGGCGTGTATAGACAATAAATATCGCAACGATCAGTGCAATCATAACAGCGCCACGACTTTGGACTTACTTCTTCGGAAGGATAGATCTCGAGTTCGAAGCCGACTAATTACGACTAATTACGAAGAGTCCACGCTAATTTGCATATCGCAGAGCGCCCACAAGAACTCGTTTCTACGCTATCGTGTATCCACGAGTTAAAAAGTAGTAGCAGAAATTTTTTCAATTTTTTTTCAATGACTGTTACGAAAATATTTACTGCTCCAAGTATTTCCAGTGTTGCCGTATAAACAAATAAATAGCCTAAGCCACCAAGAGGTAATTTATTTGTTGAAGACGATTACCAAACGTTCAAAAACACGCCAAAAAGCTTCCAGGGAGGAAAGGAAAGGCATATTGCTTGATAAAAGGAAAAGTTAATACCCCAGATCCCTCCTGTGAATCTGTATTTGTTCAAATAATTCCCACACAAAAATTACTATTCAGACTGTTGATTTCAGGCCTAATATCACCCCTGTAGTACAGTTGACTCACAGTGAGCGACAGGTTTGCTTCCGCTCAAAAACCCCTTCCAAACACTTTGTCAATAAAATCCCACACAAGTACGCATTGCGGACCTATTTTTTATAGCTTTACTACCGCCTTGGTGGGTGGGGTATTGACAAGGCCTTCGCTGAATCAGTACTTCCCCAACTTTTGTCGATGTCTCGGCATATCGTCGTTTGGCTAAGCTTTGAAACTGGTAATTAAAAAATACCCACTCTGGTTAAAATGAGTTCATGCTCAGTTAGCGTTTCGCGAGATAAATGACAAGAGCTTAGATGGTTTACAATTGACTCATTACAATTTCCAAGGCTCACGGACTGTGTAATACCTCTTGAGCTACCACATGGTCCTCTATATTTCGAAAAGCACGACAAAAAGCATGGAGTCCCCATGGTGTTGTTCGCAAATCGCGAACCAAATCAATACTAAGATTTTGTGTAACTTGAATTGAATTATTTATGAACTAAATTAGTTGTAAATTAAGTTGTTTTTCTCTGGCTAAGCTGCCTCCCAAAACAGTTTGAAAAATTGAATATCTATCCGAGTTTAAACGATGTCTTTTAACAGATTTATAACAGTGATAACAGTTACTTTTACATGACAGACGATTTTGAAAAGTAGCTGGTTTAGGTGCTTTTCTAAATTTTCGCAACTACATGTGAGTAAAATTATTGCAAACGAACTAAGTAATTGAATTTCATAAGGTTGCACTGCGTGACACAGAATTCACGTCAGTGGAAGTTCTGTGCCGTTCTTTATATCTACAGGAAAATAATAATCCAGTTTTTATTGAAAAATATTTTTTTTCTGACGATTTTATGAGAACTTATAGTTTATGAGCACCAAAGAGGGGCCCTTCTACATAGTATGTTCTCGTGGTGAAAGTTATCTTAGATTAAAATTACATTTTCGAATTAAAAGGACTGCATTTTAAGTGCTTTTAAGTTGAACAGTTTCTAAATGAACAACACGAAATATTCTGAATATTTGAATCTTGTCATAGTTATCCTGCCTCTGAAGTTTTTCCCCTTCCTCGTTAACTGAGTGAAAACCGAAACAATAGAGCGCCTAAAGATAAGAGTCAATTTCGGCGGCTGTATTTTTCTAGATTAAGATTTTTCTTTACTTAATGATGTTTTATCCTATCGCAATTCTCAAAAAAGCTTTCATGGACTCAAATCACTCGTCAAACATAAGTTGGCCGTATAAGTTTCGTTTATTTTTTAGACTGCTCCATGTGCAATGTTAGGTCGAATTTTCGAAAATGCAGGTAATTTGTTGGCTGGCTATTCTAGAAGTTCGCTCTTCTACCCTATTTTAGTCAGTCTGGATAAAAATATCCTGGGAAAGAAGTTGGAATTTTGCGCTGAGCCGAGATAAAAAGTTGCATATTTTCGGTCATGGCAGTAGCGTCAAAGTAGGTGTCAAACAAAAGACAAATTTGAAGTGAAGAAAACCGTTAAAAAAACCAAAATTTATGTGCTTTGTTGTCATAAAGGGTTGATCTAAATATGCGAAGAAAAACAATACCCACGAACCAGGATTTTGTGAAAAGATGAGCTCGGCAATTTGTGCCATTTTGATATTCGGTGTTATTCAGAACTAACGTTTGAGCACTGAAGCGATTTTCGCTCAGAAAAAAAAATTATTTTGCTATATTTAAAAAACCAAGGTGGTTTCGATTACCTTTAGACTAAGGTAGATTCCTGGGCAAAGTTTGAAAGAATTAAATTTTTCGACCCGAAACGCACCGGACCGCTATTAGAGAGACTGCCTACGGTAGATAACAATATTAGAATCTCAACATCTACATCGAGGAGTCTATAGTTAACAGGGAAATCTATATGATAACAACTGATAAACTAGAAAAATTTAATAAACGGCAAAGGTCATTTATTATTTTAAATCTCTGAATCAAATAAGATCTTTGTTTATTCAGACAGAAATGGCTGACGAGATTAATACTTGACTCGGAAATGTCATCTTCTTTAACATCTAATTAACAATTGAAATCGCACTGTTATCCAGCTTTTAGTGCATCCTTTCAATTAGCCAGTCAATTCGGCTGTGATTGGTTAGATAATAATTAAAATCTCAAACTTTCATTAAAATTATTCAATATCATCCTCTTGTTGACTTCTGATGAAAACACCTGCCACACAATTACAAAGCTGAGGAGTATGCATACCTTAAACGAGATCATCATCAGAAAATCAAAATGAAATTTACTCTGTGTGCTGAACTTATGGTGTTATCAATTTCCGAAGTCGTAGCATCTCAAGCATTTCTTTGTAAGGAAGCATCTCTTTCTTGTCCTGTGATAACTTACAATCATCGCCGACTTAAAGGCTTCACGTTCAAAACAATTCACTTTGCCAGCGTGGTATCCTGTGGTTTGCTATGTCAGAGAAACCATCGATGTTGAAAACATCTGCAGTCATTAATAGTAAATTTGTGAATATGTATGTGTGTGTTTCTCTGTCCCAGTTCCCCTAGGTATGGAAAGTGTAGTTATTACTGACTCGCAGATCAATGCATCGTCCGTGTGTAGTTATAATCATTGTTTCTCGTCTCTCGCTTTGACGAGGGGCTAGCGCTCGAACGTCAGCTTTGAAACCCTTACTGTTGCAAATTTTCGTTATCGACTCAATTGATGAAACCAAATTACCTTATCATTTATTTGATCAGACGAAGTCGCTAAGATTTGTTATCATATCGCTGGCAGTGCCCGTGGGCAGTGTGAGACGAATCCTGTTCTCTGATTGGCTACCTAAGCGGACAAGATGGCCCATATCACAATGTCGGCGATTTAGTCGCAAAAACTCGGCAAAGGGAGGTTAAAACAAAGAAAACATAAACTAACCACCTGGGTTTACTATATTACAAACACAGCTGGCTTTCTTGCTCAGCTTTCTTAAAAAAAAAAACAGATCAATCTTGATTTGTAATACAGCGAAACCTTTTATTGTCCAAGCTTGTTCAGTCAACAACTGCATCAAGGCTTCTATCGTTGACTAGAACATTTCAGTGATAACAACTAATAATCGGCGATCAGGTGATGCATATGGCTGCGAGTTAAAGCGTGATGAAACAAAATAGTTTTCATCGAAGGAAACGAAACGAAATGCTCAGATTTTAGACATCACAAATTTGAGAGCAAATAGAACACTTCTCGCAGACAAAATATGTCCAGTTACAACTGAGTTGAAAATTAATGCGGTTCTATCTGCTTTCAAATTTGTGATGCCTTGATGTAGTTGTTGACATAATAACTGGTATTTAGAAGTTTCTAAATAATTCAGTAATTTAGTAAGTATTTTCAACTCAGTTGTTACAGAGTATAATTTGTCTGCGGGAAGTGTGGTCAAGTACTTAATAAATTAAGAAACTTCTACGGTAGATAACAATATCAGTATCTCAACAACTACATCGAGGAGTCTATAGTTAACAGGAAAATCTCTATGATAACAACTGATAAACTAGAAAAATTTAACAGAAGGCAGAGGTCATTTATTATTTTAAATCTCTGAATCAAATAAGATCTTTGTTTATTCAGGCAGAAATGGCTGACGTCTTCACGAACCTTCTTTAACATTTAATGAACAATTGAAATCTTACTGTAATCCAGCTTTCAGTGCATCCTTTCAATTAGCCAGTCGACTCGGCTATGATTGGGTAGATAATAATTAAAATCTTCAACTTTCATTTAAATTATTCAATGTCGTCCCCTTGTTGACTTCTGATGAAAACGCCTACGACACAATTTTAAAGCTGAGGAGTATGCATACCGTAGACGAGGTCATCACCAGAAAATCAAAATGAAATTTACTCTGTGTGCTGGACTTATTGTGTTGTTAATGTCCGAAGTCGTAGCATCTCAAGCATTTCTTTGTAAGGAAGCACCTCTTTCTTGTCCTGTGATAACTTACAATCATCGCCGACTTAAAGGCTTCACGCTCAAAACATTTCATTCGGCAAGCCTGATATCCTGTAGTTTGCTATGTCAGAGAGACCTTCGATGCGTTTCAACAAATTTCAGAAAAGTTTTAAAAAGTGAGGGAACCTGTGAGTTGAACGACAGAGGAGCTCTCCTTACTGAGAAAGGAAACGAACTGGAGTACGACGAAGAAGTGATTTACACTCAATTTTACGACACGAAGGTAACAAAAAAGTCTCGATAATAGACCAAGAAGGAGGTATTATTGATTCCCGGAGACACTTGTCTTTAGTTCGTGGTATTTCCATCTGTCATATTTTTCTTTGAATGTTTTTATCGTTTGGTCGTAAACTAGTTTGAAGTGTATGCAGGTAAAATGGTGGTTTTTCATCTTTTTCTTTTAAAGGCGAATGGACCACATTTCACTGAGTGCTGATAATCAAAATGTTGTACTGTCGTTTAAAGTAAAATGAGAAATTTTTGCTAAGTGGGAATTTAAATCTCGGTATCATTGGAGTCAATATATGCAAACTGCTCCGAAGCTCAATAAAGTTAAATATATTTTAAGTTGAAAGTTCTTGAATAAATTCAGGTGGACCGAAAATAGGTCATACGGATTTAGTACACAAAATTCAGAATAAAATTTTAGCTTGAAGCTAAAACTTTCAAGATGAATCTAAAGGCCTTCAATTAGCTCACTTGTGCAGTCTCCATACGGTGATGAACTCGGAAGACTTATTGATTTCCCGATAAAATAAAAAATGAATGATTTTTTTGTTTTCAGCACCACTGTCAGGCCTTCAAGGAACATTTAAAAGTCGTCAACTGCAAATGTAAGTAGCGTTGGTTTGAATGGTATTCTTGAGATTAAAGTCAACGACTACGTGTTTAAATTACAATGAGTTACTTGTCCCGGCTGCTTCTTGTCTCTCCGCCAATAGTTACGGAATCTGTCGTCTTCGCGAACCTTCGCGGACCCTTACAAAAATTCCCCGAACCTGCTTGAAACATTTCGATTCTTACGGTTTCCTTGAAAGTCTTCGAATGCTGTCAAAAAAATTGCTAAGGAAGCTGTTGCCTAAGTTACTTCTAAATTAAAATAGAAATCAAGCCTTTAATTCCCACGAGTGACCAAGACAGAATTTCTCCTTACAATAACCATACAATATCAATCAGACAGGTGATGAGAATAACGAAAAAGATAAGTTTGAGGATTTTCTAGTTGATCCAGTACCAAGTTCTCAGAACTAGCATCATAAGAATTGTATAGCAGACAGTAAGGAGAATTAATAATGAGATCTTGGGCACTGAAGGGTAAAGGAAACAAGAAACTGCTGAAGAAGCCGAGGACCCTCACTGCGTCATTCACAACTTCAAATGCTGATGTGCCAACAAAATGCATCGCGAAAACACGATGGCGTCGAGTCATCAATATGGGAAGCAATTTAAACATATCCAGGAATTAGACAAGATAGACTCTAGTGATTCAAAAACCTCTGAGTACTCCAAAGGTGCCGTAGTAAATTTGAACCGTTTTGGGTCATTTATCATAGAGCTTCGACCATCACTTGTAAGTCGGGGAGATTTAACTCACGCGAAAGTTTTTATTTTTGTCAAACTTTTTTTTATTATAATGCTTCAGATAAAAGGTGAAACTGCACTTACTTTTACATTTCTATTAAACCGTTTTCAAAATCCTCCTTTATTTCTATTTAACCGTTTTCAAAATCCTCCTTCATTTCTATTCAACCGTTTTCAAAATCCTCCTTTATTCCATGATAAAACAAATCAATGTCTGTGCGATTGCATTTCTCTGTCTCAATTTCAGGTGAATCACCAAAAGCCCCAGTTCCCCTCGGCATGGAAAGCGGTGCTATTTTTGACTCACAGATCACCGCATCCTCCGTGTATGATTTTAAACATGCCGCATCGAATGCTAGATTACATTTCAAAGGATCCGAAAACCCGCCTAGACGTGCTGGGTGGGTAGCTGGAGAGAAAGACACCAACCGATGGCTGCAAGTGGATCTTCAGCAAACCACAAGGGTAATGGGCATAGCGACGCAGGGGAGACATGATCTCGATCAGTGGGTTACTAAATACAAGCTACAATATGGCGATGATGGACAAACTTTCAGAGTTTACAAGCGAAACGGAGACATATCAGACACGGTATGAAAAAATATGCTTAATTGAAAAAACCTTTTTGTGGAGAAAAAGTCCCCATGAGGAATAGAACCTTTTTGTATTCTGCATTCTGATTCTCATCCCCTGAGCCACAAAGCAGTTACACTAGGCTGGGCCATATACTCTCTGTCACTGAACCTACAAAAAAGCATTCACGGAAGTTATAGGTTAAGAGTAATTCGTACTGTTAAAAAAAAAAAAAAAAAAAAAACTTACGCTCGTTAATTTTACGCCCAAATATATTCTACTCAGGTTTTCCCAGGAAACAAGAACGGAGACACAGTAGTTTACCACGATCTTAACCCGCTTATTTATGTTCGCTATGTTCGAGTTCTTCTGATGGAATGGAAATGGGCGATCGCTATGAGGATTGAGCTTTATTCTTGTTAAGGTAACCTGCTGGTCCAATCGTGTAGCAATGGCCGAGATTTTTGTGAAAAACGTATTCTGGGAGACGGAAGGTGTGCGTTGGGTAAGGGTAAGCTGTAATGGACTGACATTACATTTAACCCTTTAGCTCCCACAATCTTCATCCTAATTCTCCCGTGTAGCTGCTACACATTCCTTGCAAATCAGGTACAAGAATTAGGTGTTAGATCAGGCTAGATATATGTATGGATATTTTGGGGAAAAGTTTCCTGTTTATCACTTCTGGGAGTTAAGAGCGCTAGCAGTGCTCAGAAACCAAAGCGAGCCCCGGTTTAAGGCCAGTTGCCCTTTGGGTTTTGCGCGTGATTGTCATATGTCATCGATAGAGCTCATTTCACATAACATCCCCAACACCAATTTTTTTTTTTTTTAACTGAAATACATTATTTGTTTTTGATAGAAAACCAAATTCTCTTTAGTTGTTTAAAAGTACAAACGTTATAACTGAAGGGAAGAATTCACGTTTTCGGCGTTAGATTGCACTTGTAGTGTCACGTGACTTGTGATGTAAAGAAACCGCAAAAGTTTTAACTTTGAGTCAACTACCCACGGCTCGAGTCCGAACTTCGGCTTCGGCATTTTGTCGTAAATAGTTTCCATCTGTCTCGCCATGGAGTAATAAAAAAAAAATTCTGAGTACTGTGATGTATCTTCTCAGGTAGTTTCAGGGCGTTAAGCGAGTTGATTGTTCAATAAAACCACGCCTGATAGGAGATTATTGCCCACGAATCGCTGTAGAACGTACCCGTGATCAAGCCTGGATTCCCACACAGGATTTCGTTTAATATCGTATTGCGTGGAATGTTTTATGTAACGCAAAGGGGAAATCCTGCCAAATTCAGTTCAATCTTCAAGAGCAGTTGTAGCTTAGAATAGCAGATCACAAAATTTGAGACGGTTTCAACGCTATGAATGGGGTAGAAACTAAAAATATCTGCAGAAACGGGGCATTTTAGTGAGCAGATATTTCACAACTTTGTGTGTGGAAATCGCCTCCGCAGTCGAAAACATGGTTCTATTAGTGTGTCCAAATTTCGAAAAAGACGACGCCACTACTTTAGGCAAATCAATAATTCATGATATATTTATTCTCAATCTAGTTTTTTTTGAAGACTGTGAACAATTTTAACGCTTTGCAGACGTTTGGATTGTAGGATATTTTTAATCATTTGATTTTCAACTCCACCGAGTCAAGCATGGACTCGCCGCTTATAAATCATTTGAAGATTATTGCCTATTCGATGATCGTTGGTTACGTATCGTAAGCATCAGAAGTCTCGTGGCTCTACGCGTGAAATCTAACGTCGAAAAGGTGAATTATCAATCAGACCCTGAAAGTCTGACGGTCAAGGCAGGGGAATCGAGAAAAAAACGACCAGAAACTATCTTTTACATGCTTGTTAATACTGTTTTTGTTTCCTTATTTTTCATAAAGAATAACAGCTGTTTGCAAGAAACATCACTGCAAGTCAATCCCTTCTATGACTAATCCAAAATAGTGATTTTTGTTTGAGGATTACAAAGTACAACAGCAGCTTGATTCGCGGACTAATTAATTATTGGTCGTTTTGGCTTAATAGTCGTTATAATTCGTAATGTGAGGGATATGCACCGATGGCAGCACATAAAGACGCACCTGTAAAAACGAACGAGCGAACGTGCTCTTTTGGAGACTCGTGTTCGATCAACCTCGATCAGTGCCTAACGAGAACCGATTGTGAAAACAAACCAATCTCTCGTGAAAATGTATAATATATCATACTCCCTTCACCACTTTAACAAAGTAGTAAATCTTGTATCGTAGGAAAGAGACACGTGTGTTCATTAAGCGACAAGAAACCTTTGACGAGTTTGCATGCCGTTAAGAAGTTTTTAGCAGTCGTGACTGATAAAATTATTGAATAAAGTAAGTACCCCCAGTTAAATTTGTAAGCAAATGAACCTTGCGAGTAAATGGTACTCAACTAGTCAGATTTAACGCTCAGGAATTTTTGAGAAATAATTGCACAATAAAGGAAGTTATTACAACCCTAAAGGTTTCTACTTTTTAGAGCAAATATGGCCATGAGAGATTTATGGAAACACATAAAACCATCACGAAATCATTGAAAGTCTCGAAATTTTTACAATGGACGAGTCTGACATTATAGTTTCTTCATCAATCAAATTGTGACACGTGTTTTTAGTAGGATTCGAACCTGCAATTCTTCGTGCAGGAAAACGGCTGGTGAGCATGGCTTTGTCCGCCAAGAGCATCTCACTCATGGTGGGATATGACGTAGTCTTTGAAGCTCAAGAAAAAGCTCTGAAGGCGTTTGCGATATCGGCGCAATTTTGATTTTATTTCTGGTTACTTTTACATTCGCTGAGCCGGGTTACAATTTGGACTAACGTAAACTTTAATGTAATTTTGACAGTGCACGTATTGTATTATCGGAGAGCTCAATTTTAAATTTTGTCTCATTGGTGTTTATTGAATAAAGATTAAACTCACGCATACAATATTTGCAACTGCAGAAGACATGGCCACAAGCAAATGATGGCTTTGTAGTTATTTTTCCTCGTGAAAAAACAATCATACCGACTGTTGCCGCAACATGATTTTATATTCAAATTAGTTATAAACTGCGTCCTCTTCATATGAATTTCTTTTCGTTATTCAGGTATTTAATTAAAATCTTCCCGAAGCTGTTATAAAGCTGATTATACGCACCTAAGGCGTAGTGTCGACCAAAAAAACAGAACGAAATGAATTTTTATCTGTGTGCTGTTCTAGTTGTGTTATCAATGCCCAAAGTCGTAGCATCTGAAGCATTTCTTTGTAAGGAAGCGTCTCTTTCTTGTCCTGTGATAACTCACAATCATCGCGTCACGCTTAAAACATTTCACCTTGCAAGCTTGGTATCCTGTGGTTTGCCATGTCAGAGAGACCCTCGATGCGTTTCAACAAATTTCAGAAAAGTTTCCAAAACCAAAGGAACCTGCGAGTTAAACGACCGAGGATTCTTCCCTCTTGACGAAGGAAAAGAACCGGAATGTGATAAAGAAGCTATTTACACTCAATTTTAAGTCAAAAAGGTAACAAAAATTTGTCTTATCTAGTTTAGTAATGAGCCACATAGGAAGTGGGCATCTTCAAAAAGTGTGTATCGGAAAAGCTACGATCTTTGCTTTATCACGAGATAAGGACTAAGCTTACTGATGAATTCTCTGTTGGGCGGTAGTGGAATATCAGAACACAAAAGCCTCTGACCTGAGATTTTATTGTATTCGATTTTATTTGTGACATCTTTCTGTTGAAATAATTATCTTTCCCACGTTAGAAGTACAAATTTACCATCTGTCTTATCTTTCTTGGCAATGTGCCTATCCCTTTATCCTTGTCAAGTTAGACTATGGTGCAATTTCGGGTTTTCATCAGTCTACTGATAATCGCGAGTGAAGAATAGTTAGCGGCGTTACTGCGAATATTGACTTATAAAACGAATGGGCTATTTTCCAAATTTTCAGTATCTTAGGAGAAATGATACTTGCAAAGTCCTCCAAAGAACAATGCAGTTAAAGTTAATTGAGTTGAGTCTTCTTAAATAATTTTGTGGACTGAAAGAAGGTAGCATTCACGATTTGAGCTACAAACTGAAGTTTTTAGCTTTGTGTTAATAATTTAAAGATGAGTCTCTATTTGATGATTAACTAGGATAACTAGTTGATTTCGTCAATACGTATGGAGTCTCGTTAACAATTGCAGACGCCGGCTTAAACAAATTCGTGACAGCCTCCTTTTTCGTCTTTGTTATTATCCGGGCTGCTAAGCCTGCGCCCACTTGCCCTGGGTGATTGTGCGGCGTGGGGCCCAACACAAGTTCACCTGACGCCCACTCAACTACCGTAGCTCTACAGACATTACCCTCTGGAGAACATAAATTACAACAATCAGTAGCTGTACGGACGTGCCCATTACCCTATGGAGAACATAAATTACAACGATTACATTTAGTCAAAGAAAAGAATGCAAAACTGTGGGTACCTTTGGTCTAACGGTGCACTGCCAATCAGTGTTTCCGCCTCGACGTCTTTTAACGTTGTACGTGTAACCACGGCTGTCCACCAGCTTGTTTCGGCCCCGCTTTGTGGAATCGTCCACGATCTCAAACTCGATCTCGAAGCTGGCTGGTCCCGAGTCTGTGGCTGAAGGCTCCATTAGCGACGACTCATCAAATGCAGGAGGCTTAGAAGGCGTAGCAGGAGGAGCATCGAAGTCATCGCAGTCAAGCTCAGGATTTATTGAACGTACCATAGACTGAAAGTCGTAATCGGAAAATAACACCGGGGTACTGCTTCGGGGGTAACCCTCGCAATCTTCACAGTGCCAATTGATTGATTCGCCAGAACGGACTGCCCCACGGTAGTCTTGCTGGCTGATGCCAGTTTGGCAGGTGTGGTGTTGCCAACGTTCAAATCCGTCGCAAAGGAGGGCTTCTTGACGAGGACGAACGATTTGATCGCAGACGATGAAGAAATCCATGTTAATGTTTTTACAAAAACTGTTTTTCAACGACTGCAAGCGATAGACTTACTGATAATGGAGAAGATGAAGTAT
Organism: Pocillopora damicornis; assembly: GCF_964200805.1. Lineage (NCBI taxonomy): Eukaryota > Metazoa > Cnidaria > Anthozoa > Scleractinia > Pocilloporidae > Pocillopora > Pocillopora damicornis. The sequence goes on from NC_142672.1 coordinate 12,010,247, forward strand.
TTTACTCTAGTCGACCTTCCTCTCTTTTGGCATTGTGGCATTGCCTCCGTCAGTAAAATTTCCGCACAGCCCCATACTACATCATGCATTCAGTTCTTGGATAGAGAAAACAATGACAAAAACAATAGATTACCATTGGGAAAACAGATTTGTTTTACAATAGTATGGGGCTAGTAGCATCTTTTCAAGTCTGGTTGTTATGATCAACACAATGCGATGAAAGTGTGGTTTGCAATCCTGGTTTGCATTTTCTCAAGTCTGGTTGCTATGACCTTAAAACACAATGAAGCGTGCAACGCATTCTCTCAAGAAGTCTTAAATAATCAAAAGCGTGATGAAATCGTGGTTTCGTAAATTCTTCAATCTTAATTTCATAAGTAAAGTTAAACGAGGTGCAAGTCTAACAACTTAAGCGATGCTGTCGCGATGAAAGCGTGGTTTGCATCTTCTCAATTCTGGTTGCTATGACCGAAAACACAATGAAGTGTGCAACGCATTCTCTCAAGAAGTCTTAAGTAATCAAAAGCGTGATCAAATCGTGCTTTCGTAAATTCTTCAGTCTTAATTTCATAAATAAAGCTAAACAGGTACAAGTCTAACAACTTAGGAAATGCTGTCGCAATGGAAGCATGGTTTGCATCTTCTCAAGTCTGGTTGTTACGATCAACACATTTCGTGTTCGTTACATAAACCGAAGTTGTTTTACATCTTTTCCAGTCTGAATAATAAGTTAAGCAATAATGTTTTGATTAAGTGTGGTTCTCTTTATCACAAGTTCAGTGTATATAGTTATTTATAGTAACCCCAGATCCCAAGCAGGTTCCACGCAATTGCCAAAATTCAAAATGGTCGTCGCTGACGTGACATTTGGCACATTCTGCTAGTGCCTTCGTCGCAAATCAACTCATCTGGATATCACTCAATCAAGGGGCGAACTCGACTTGATGGGGTCGAACTCGAAAAGTGTGGAGGCGAACACGGCGTAAGGTAGGGGTGAACTCGAAGGGGCGTACTCGAAAGGGGGCGAACGCGGTGCAATTCAGTTGTCTAACACGTTTAAGATCCCTATTTTCGCAATGAAAACTCATTCATAATTTCAAATGCAGTCTGTGCCTGCGCCAACGCTTTTCTTTAGTATTTGAGTCTGAGACGGAGTCGAGATACTTGAGAACGCTAGAGAATGAGTAGTAGAAATAAGTGAGATCAAACTGTATTAGTTTATATCTATATTTATGTTTGATTGCTGATGAACATGTAGAAAGGTATCCGCCGCTTTCGCCCCCTATCGAGTTCGCCCCTACCTTATACCGTATTCGCCCCCACACTTTTCGAGTTCGACCCCATCAAGTCGAGTTCGCCCCTTGAATGAGTGATATCCAGATGAGTTGATTCGTAAGTTGATGAGTAAATGCTTCAGTCTTAATTTCATAAATAAAGCTAAACGGGTACAAGTCTAACAACTTAAGCAATGCTGTCGCGATGAAAGCGTGGTTTGCATCTTCTCAAGTCTGGTTGTTACGATCAACACATTTCGTGTTCGTTAGATAAACCGTGTGGTTCTCTTTATCACAAACTCAGTGTATACAGTTATTTCTGGTAACCCCAGATCCCACGCAGAGTATTTAGTTGATTCCGTCAAGCCATTTCCCAAGCAGGTTCCTCGCAATTGCCGAAATTCAAAATGGTCGTCGCTGACGTGACATTTGGCACATTTTGCTAGTGCCTTCGTCACAAATCAACTCATCTAGATATCACTCAATCAAGGGGCGAACTCGACTTGATGGGGTCGAACTTGAAAAGTGTGGGGCGAACACGGCATAAGGTAGGGGCGAACTCGAAGGGGCGAACTCGATAGGGGGCGAACGCGGTGCAATTCTGTAGAAAGCATCAACTTAGGTTGTAGGTTTTTACCGCCATGTCTTTCTTTCTAACAATTATTGGCAATTCTATCGTCATTTACTCCTGTTGGACTGCCCCGAACATAGCTCCTCCCTCAAGAGTTTTCTTTATCAATCTGGCTGTGTCCGATTTGCTGGTTGGTTTGGTCGTCCTGCCCCTCTCTGCAGTCTATAGGGCAAGAATTTTGATCAGATTAAACAATCAGAGTAATGATTATGATAGTAACCTGGAGTGCGACATCAGCAAGACAATGGGGTTCTTCGCTCTATTTCTCTTTGGGGTATCCCTCAACTCTATCGCAGTCATAGCTGTGGATAGATATCTTGGGCTCTCACTTCATCTACGTTATCATGCGTTGGTAACCGCAAAGAGAGCACTCATCGTTGTGGCAATTGCCTGGATTTAGTTTTTGCTTATGACTCTGGAATCAATGGTTGTTTTTTTAAAATGATATTGTTAACTCTTCTCTTATAGTATTTAAAATTGCAATTACTAGATGCGCTTACAGTAAGATTTACAAAATAGTGCGTGTTAGAGTCAAATCTTCGACCAAGCTGAAATTAAGAATCAAAATAACCAATTGGTGTGATTATCACGCGCGAGTAAGCTGGCCTTTAATGTACTGAGGCATCTATGACATCTTCTCTCCCTTTTTCCGAAAGTGACCTAACCCCCGGTCCTTGATTAGCCTTGGGCATGAGTGTATCAATTTCTATAATTTTGTGTAATTCTTGCATAAATTCATTGGTGTATTGCTGGAAAATTCGTGCGGTTCGCGTGAGAGCCATCAACCTTCTGACGCGTATACTTCCAGGATGGAATACTCGAAAGTAGATCTAGAAAGAGGAATATTCAAAGTACTTTGTTACAAGATATTTAAACAAGCCAACACACTGGGAAGCGTTAGTTTTAAATAATTGGAAAGAAAAGTTGTAATTGTTAATAGAAAAATGTGAAAGCGCTCGTCATTTAAATAAGTTACATTTGGTGAATCAACGTTTAATCACTAAATATATAGTCACCATGAAATTTCAGCACAATGCTTTTAAAAGTAGACTTAAATTTTCGACTGTTATACTGCCTGTCTTAGTAGAGTATTGAGGCTGAATGATACGCCTTGCCTACATGGCTAGCTGCTATGGGAATTGATTTATCAATAGATCTAGAGTGGGTGCGGTTGCGCTACAAAATCTAAGAGCCACCTTAACTTAAAGGTGACTTCATCATCGTCCTGATCTTCTTTGTCAATTGTCATCATTGCCTCTAAAATTGGAACATTTCATAACATTTCAGCTTTCTTTTAATCTCTATTAATGTCATCCACGTCTCTGTGTTAGCATTAGCCTACTAGCTTTCATAAACTATACAAGCTCACATGAAATGAATGCGAAAGCGATCTTCGCAGTAATAAACACTTCTTGAGCAGTAGTGAAAATATGAGCTGAAAAAAAATTCAGGCCTATATGGGATTTGAACTTATGACCTTTGCGATACCGGTGTAGTGCTCTACCAACTGAGCTGACAAAAAGCCAACTGGGAGCTGGTCAGTGTGTTGGTTAAGAATGAACCCATGAAATGATGAATAAATGACCTTTTTCAGGCCTTGTTTTCACAACTACTTAAAGCTCATATGGTTTAATAACTATGAAGGCAGGATAAATGTTATTAGTTGAATTTAATTTAACCTATTGTATTGCATTAAATAACATTCTGTTTTGCATATTTAAGTCTAGACTAGCATATTTAATGAAATTAATGTGTGCGTGTCTGAAAATGTGTGCATTGTGAGGTAGTGTAATTTAATTGACGTCAGTGTTTTTTTTACCGCCAATTCATTATTGCGTTCACGAGACTTGAAAGGTTTATCCATCGTCACCATATTGTATCCTGTATAGAGAAACCCACTGGGTCCTTTTCCCGTCTCTATGTCTCCATTGTGACGCTTCTCACCGCTACCTTTGTTGTTTGTCCACTTACATTTACAGCCGCTGATTGAAATTTGTATCCCGACACATCCACGACCCAGCTATCGTCCCTCCGTCTCTCATTGCTGGCGCGAAAAAGATCTTGTATTCAGTCAATGCACTGGAAGTTAAGAACAGTACCGCATTATCGACTACTCTCCCACAAAGAGCCACCAGCGAGAGCAAAGAGCAAATACCTACCCGTTTGAGAAGCTCCGTTTTTTCATCCATTCGGGCCTTATTCTCTTTGCGTTAACCTTATGGGAGAGCCAGAATATCGGTCCACTAATACGCACCCACTACCCGGTCGGTGTCGTTTTGTGACAGAGCAGAAGCAACGACCCTCTCTTGGGAGAGCATAATATATTTGAATAAAGGGGTGAGTCTCTAAAGAAACTGTGTTACTGCGACGTTGGAAAAGTATAACAACTTAATTTTGTTTTATTGACTGAGTTGATAACGTAATTTGGCCACCGTAAAGAGTTTCCAAGGCGACGTTTCAAGCGTTGGCACTTCGTCTCTCGCTCTGACGAAGGGCTACCGCTGGAATGTCAGCTTTGAAACTCTTACTGTTGCAAATTTACGTTATCGACTCAGTTGATAAAACCTTATTACCTTATCATTTATCTGATCAGACGAAGTGGCTAAGCTTTGTTATTATATCGCTGGCAGTGCCCGTGGGTAGTATGAAGTGAATCCTGTTCTCTGATTGGCTATCTAAGCGGGAAAGATGGCCCATCATGAATCTTGGCGATGTAGTCGCAAAAAAACTCGGCAGAGGGAGGTTAAAACAAAGAAAACATAAACAACTCACCCGGGTTTGCTTTACTACAAACACAGTTGGCTTTCTCGTCCGGTTCTCTCAAAAAAACAAAAGTCAATCTTGATTCGTAAGACGGCCAAACCTTTTTCTTAACCATTTATTCATCCCTTCACGGGTTTATTTAGAACCAACTTCATGACCAGCTCCCAGTTGGCTTGTTAGCTCAATTGGTAGAGCGCTGCACCGGTATCGCAGAGGTCATGGGTTCAAATCCCGTACAGGCCTGAATTTTTTTCAGGCCTTATTTTCACTACTGCCTAAGTAGTGCACATTACTGCGAGGATCACTTTCATTAACGTCTTTATCCGCAGTTCAAATATATGACTTTCATATATTCTTAACCAACAAATCCTTAATTAACCAAGCTTGTTCAGTCAAGATGGCTGGATATAAGCCTCGTTCTTTCTTTCCCGCTTTTACGGACTTCGTTTCGGTTCATAAAAAAGCAAAAACGGAACTCGGCTAATATCCCGCCAACTTGACCTCACGCTTGGTCAATAACGCATGTATATTTGAACCCTGTAGTAAGACCAATATATTAGTCAGACGGCTGCGCATGCGCACTTAATTTCAAGCAACTTGAATAAATTGTCATTGCAGACACGGTGAAGCCTAAGTGCAGTTTTTATAGAAAGTTCGAACTTCGTTAGACTAAGTCTTATATACGTTGTTTTATACTCTCCCTACTTTGTGCTAGTTTACACACTTATCTATTATTATTATTTTTTTTTACACTTTCCACGGCGGCACAATTTTAAGTCGCTCGTAAGCTTGGTCGTGCTGGCAGTAGTAGTTTTTCCATAGTGGAGTTGCCGGTAAACACCGAGGGAAATGCGTTAGAAAGGAAAGAACCAGAGCTCACAGTAGACGAGGAAGAACTGCAGGGCTAGAGAAAGGTTCTCTCACTTGCTTTTATAACCGAAAAGAAACGTCTGCGTTAAAAACTGTTGGGATATGTCACAATAAAAACCAAACAAAACAAAAAAAAAAAAAACAAGATTTTGACTCCAAAATTCTTCCTATGTATTGGAGTATTTGGAATTCTAAGCTTTTTCCTGTCACTGTATATTAGACGTGCGTTAATAAACCTGTATTATCATTTAAAAAGTCCTGTGCCAGCGTAGTACTTGACAGCGAATTAGGCTAAAAAAACGTTTTAAAAGTATAAAACACCTTGTGATTTTACAGTATGCACCAAATCGGGAAATTCGTCCACTAAAATTGAAACCAATTTAAGTTTTGGGAATAGCCTGACATTTCTAGAAAAACATGTGATACTGTTAAGAAGTTTGAAAGAACCTCTCACAACACGACAAGTTCAGCAAAAAGAGTAAATTTATTTTAATCTTTTGATGATGACCTCGTCAAAGGTAAGTATACTCCTGAGCTTTGTAATTGTGTCGCAGGCGTTTTCATCAGAAGTCAACAAGGGGATAATATTGAATAACTGAAATGGAGGTTTGAGATTTTAGTTTATTTATCTTACCAAACATAGTCGAAACGACTGGCTAATCGAAAGGATGCTCTGTAAGTTGAATAACAGTGCGATTTCAATTGTTGATTATATGTTAAAGGAGATGACATTTCTGTGTCAAGTGAAAATCTCGGCAGCCATTTTTGTCTGAATGAACAAAGATCTTATTTGACTCAGTGATTAATAATATAAAAAGACCTCTGCCGCCCGTTAAATTTCTCTAGTTTATTACACCCATTTTGAAATCATTGGTGGTCCCTGTAATATGATTGGCCCTAATTGGTGCGATTTATTCACGAATCGCACCATTTTTTGCTTTAAATCGCATCATTTTCCCAGCCAATGAGGAGGCTACACTGAAAACAAAACAACCAATCAGATTTCAAAGCTTATTTAAAGTAACCAATGTAATTGCAGGAAAGTGAAAGACAAAGAGTATCGTGTGGCAAATTTTGCAACCTTTGTTTTCAAAACTCTTGTTTTTCCCCCCAAAAAATGGATGAATTTAATTTCAAACTAGCTTAGTATTGCATCAATAAAATATTTGAACTGACCAAGTCCTGTACTTGGGCGATTTCAAAATGGATGTAATAAAGTGGTAATTGAACCTTGTGCCGTGTAATTTTGGTCTGAAATCATACTTGTGATTTCAAATCGAAGTCGCGCTGTGTGCTCGTTCGATTTTGAAATCACACGTATGATTTCAGCCCAAATTGCACTCCACTCAGTTCAATTAACGTTATTTATCAGTTGTTACCACATAGATTTTCCTGTTAACTATAGATTCCTCGATGCAGTTGTTGAGATACTAATATTGTTATCTACCGTAGAAGTTTCTGAATAATTTATTTAGTACTTAATCTCTCTAAAAAAAACACTCTTAAAAAGAAAACACTTCTCGTGGACAAAATATACCCAGTTACAACTGAGTTGAAAGTTAATGCGGTATTGACCAAAAATTTTTAGAAACTTCTATACACCAGTTATTATGTCAAAAACCGCATCAAGGCACCAAAAAATTTGAAAGCAAATAGAACCGCATTAATTTTCAACTCAGTTGTAACTAGACATATTTTGTCTGCGAGAAGTGTTCTATTTGCTTTCAAATTTGTGATGTCTAAACGATGAGCATTTCGTTTCGTTTCCTTCCATGAAAACTATTTTGTTTCATCACGCTATAGCTCGCAGCCATCGCTGATTATCAGTTGTTATCACTTAAATGTTATATTCGACGATAGAAGCCTTGATGCAGTTGTTGACACAATAACTGATGTCTAGAAGTTTCTAAAGCATTTAGTGAGTATCGCATTAATTTTCGACTCAGTTGTAACTGAGAATATTTTGTCTGTGAGAAGTGTTTTTTTCAAAGAGTGTTTTTTTCAAAGAGTGTTTTTTTCAAAGAGTGTTTTTTCAAAGAGTGTTTTTTTAAAGAGGTTAAGTACCTTATTCAGAAACTTCTACGGTAGATAACAATATTAATATCTCAACAACTACATCGACGAGTCTATTGTTACCATGAAAGTCTATATGATAACAGCTGACGAACTAGAAAAATTTAACGGACGGCAGGGTCATTTTTTATTATAACATAATAAGCGTAAATTTGTCTAATAAAATTCAATTGCGTGAGCGTGTTTCATATTCCTATTGTGCACGCTCATGACGTCGCAAACAAATCCCTCGAGAATTTTGTATTCGATCAGAAAATAAAGTTGAAATCACCTGTCAGTTTTTTGACCAATCTAAGACAAGATCGTTAACAGCGTAGCGAAATGTTTTCCTGAAACAAAATTATCAACGCGCTGAAGGGAAGTTTGGAGAGCACTCAAGAAGCTAGAGTTGCTCGAGGCGTAGCCGAGAGCAACTCTTACGCATCTTTCGTGCTTTCCAAACTTCCCACGTGCTTCACATCTCGATGAACGCACGTCGACGTATGAACCAATTGTTAATTTTAAATCTCTGAATCAAATAAGATCTTTGTTCATTCAGAAAGAAATGGCTGTCGAGATTAATACTTGACGCGGAAATGTCATCTTCTTTAACATCTAATGAACAATTGAAATCGTACCGTTATCCAGCTTTCAGTGCATCCTTTCAATTAGCCAGTCGATTCGGCGGCTATGATTGGTAAGATAAATAATAAAAATCTACAAATTTTATGTAAATTATTCGATATCATCCCCTTGTTGACTTCTGATGAAAACGCCTGCGACACAATTACAAAGCTAAGGAGTACGCATACCTTAGACGAGGTCATCACCAGAAAATCAAAATGAATTTTGCTCTGTGTGCTGAACTTATCGTGTTATTAATGTTCGAAGTCGTAGCTTCTCAAGCATTTGTTTGTAAGAAAGCATCTCTTTCTTGTCCTGTGATAACTTACAATCATCGCCGACTTAAAGGCTTCACGTTCAAAACAATTCACCTTGCAAGCCTGATATCCTGTGGTTTGCTATGTCAGAAAGACCCTCGATGCGTTTCAACAAATTTCAGAAAAGTTTTCAAAAGTGAGGGAACCTGTGAGTTGAACGACAGAGGAGCTCTCCTTACTGAGAAAGGAAACGAATTGGAATACAACGAAGAAGCAATTTACACCCAATTTTACGACACGAAGGTAACAAAAAAATCTCGATAAAAGACCAAGATAAAGGTGTTATTGACTCCTCGAGACACTTGTCTTTCATTTGTGGTATCTTTCTCATAAAATCTTCATATTTCGACGACAGATGTGAAAACTTTTCATCTGTCATATTTTTCTTTGAATGTTTTTATCGTTTGGTCCTAAAGTAGTTTGACGTGTATGCGGGTAAAATGGTGATTTTTCATCTTCTTCCTTTAGAGGCGAATAGACTACATTTCATTGAGTGCTGATAATCAAAATGGTCTATGGTCATTCAAAGTAAAATAAGCAATTTTTCCAGATAACTGGTAATTTAAATCTCAGTATCATTGGATTCAATGTATGCAAACTGCTCCGAAGCTCAATAAAGTTAAATATTTTTAAGTTGAAAGTTCTTGAATAAATTCAGGTGGACCGAAAGTAGGTCATACGGATTTAGTACACAAAATTCAGTATAAAATTTAGCTTGAAGCTAAAACTTTCAAGATGTATCTAAAGGCCTTCAATTAGCTCTCTTGTGCAGTCTCCATTCGGTGATGAACCCGGAAGACTAAGTGATCTTCCGATAAAATAAAAAATGAATGATTTTTTGTTTTCAGTACCACTGTCAGGCCTTCAAGGAAGATTTAAAAGTCAACTGCAAATGTAAGTAGCTTTGGTTTGAAGGGTATCCTTGAGATTAAAGTCAACGACTTCGTGGTTAAATTACAATGAGTTACTTGTCCCAGCTGTTTCTTGTCGAACCTTCGCGGACGCTCACAAACATTCCCCGAACCTGCTTGAAACATTTCGATTCTTACATTTTCCTTGAAAGTCCTCGAATGTTGTCAAAAAAATTGCTAAGGAAAATGTTGCTTAGCTTACTTCTAAATTAAAGTAAAAATCAAGGCTTTAATTCCCATGAGTGACCAAGACAGAATTTCTCCTTACAATAACCATACAACATCAATCAGACAGGTGATGAGAATAATGAAGAATATAAGTTTGAGGATTTTTTAGTTGATCCAGTACCAAATTCTCAGAACTAGCATCATAAGAGTTGTATAGCAGACAGTAAGGAGAATTACTAATGAGATTTTGGGCACTGAAGGGTAAAGGAAAGAAGAACCTGCTGAAGAAGCCGAGGACACTCACTGCGTTATTCACAATTTCAAATCCGAGGTGCCTACCAAATGCATCGCGAAAACACGATAGCTTTGAGTCATCAATATGGGAAGCAATTTAAACAAATCCAGAAATTAGACAAGGCAAACTTCAGGGATCCAAAAACGATTGGATACTCCAAAGGTGCCGCGAATTTTCATTTGTAGTAGAGCCTCGACCATCACTTGTAAGTCGGAGAGATTTAACTCACGTGAAAGTTTTTATCGTTATCAAATTTTTTTATTATAATGCTTGAGATAAAGTGGGAAGGTGAGACTGCACTTACTTTTACATTTCTATTCAACCGTTCTCAAAATCCTCCTTTATTCTATGATAAACAAATCAATGTCCGTGCGATTGCATTTGTCTGTCTCAATTTCAGGTGCGGAATCACCAAAAGCCCCAGTTCCCCTCGGCATGGAAAGCGGTGCTATTTTTGACTCACAGATCACCGCTTCCTCCGTGTATAATGATAACCTTGCCGCATCGAATGCTAGATTACATTTTAAAGGATCCGAAAACCCGCTTAGACGTGCTGGCTGGGTAGCTGGAGTGAAAAACACTAACCAATGGCTGCAAGTGGATCTTCAGCAAACCACAAGGGTAATGGGCATAGCGACGCAAGGGAGACATGATTTCGATCAGTGGGTTACTAAATACAAGCTACAATATGGCGATGATGGACAAACTTTCAGAGTTTACAAGCGAAACGGAGACACATCAGATACGGTATGAAAAAATATGCTTAATTGAAAAAACCTTTTGCGGAGGAAAAGTCCCCATGAGGAATAGAACCTTTTTGTATTTTGCATTCTGATTCTCTTCCACTGAGCCACAAAGCAGTTACACTAGGCTGGGCCATATACTCTCTGTTATTGAACCTACAGAAAAGCATTCACGAAAGTTATAGGTTGAGAGTAACTCGTTCTGTAAAAAAAAAAACTTACGCTCGTTAATTTTACGCCCAAATATATTCTACTCAGGTTTTCCCAGGAAACGAGGACAAAGCCACAGTAGTTTACCACGATCTCAACCCACTCATTTATGTAAAATTTAAAAAACGATCTCTGGCTAAAACTTTTAGCCAGAGATCGTTTTTTAAATTTTACAAGATGTTTTATCCTGGCTGCGGCCCCTCTATCTTTTCACCCACTCATTTATGTTCGCTATGTTCGAGTTCTTCCGATGGAATGGAAAGGGACGATCGCCATGAGGATTGAGCTTTATTGTTGTTAAGGTAACCTACTGGGGTCCAGTTGTGTGGCAATGGGCCGAGTTTTTTTTAAAAACGTTTTCTGGGAGACGGAAGGTGTGGGTTGGGTAAGGGTAAGCTGTAATGGACTGACATTACATTTAACCCTTTAGCTCCCAAGATCTTCATCCTAATTCTCCCGTCTAGCTGCTACACATTCCTTGCAAATCAGGTACAAGGATTAGGTGTTAGATCAGGATAACAACTTTTACCTGATAAGTTTGAATATTCTCATCACCTGTTTGCAAGATATATGTATGGATATTTTAGGAAAAAGTTTCATTTTAGTCACTTATGGGAGTTAAAGGGTTAAGAGCGCTAGCAGTGCTCAGAAACCAAAGCGAGCCCCGGTTTAAGTTCAGTTTCCCTTTGAGTTTTACACATGTTTGTAATTTGTCATCGATAGAGCTCACGCACTTCACATAACTTCCCCAACAGCTATATCTTTTTTACTAAAATACATTATTTGTTTTTGATAGAAAACCAAATTCTCTTTATTTGTTTAAAAGTGAAAGAGTCACAACTGAAGGGAAGAATTCACCTTTTCGGCGTTAGATTGCACTTGTAGTGTCACGTGACCTCTGATGTAAACAAACCGCGAAAGTTTGGACTTTAAGTCAACCACCCACGGTGCGAGTCCGAACTTCGGCTTCGGCATTTTGTCGTGAATAGTTTCCCTCTGTCGCGCAATGGAATAATAAAAAACATTCTCTGTACTGTGATTTATCTTCTCAGGTATTTTCAGGGCGTTGAGTGCGTTGACTGTTAAATGTAACCACGTCTGATAGGAGACTATTGCCCACGAATCGCTGTAGAACGTGATCAAGCCTGGATTCCCACACAGAATCTCGTTTCATATCGTATTGCTTGGAATGTTTTATGCACGCAAAGGGGAAATCCTGCCAAATCCAGCTCAATCTTTAAGAGTAGTTGTAGCTTTGAATAGCAGATCACAAAATTTGAGACGGGTTCAACGCTATGAATGGGGTAGAAACTGAAAATATCTGCAGAAACGGGGCATTTCAGTGAGCAGATATTTCACAACTTTTTGTGTGGAAATCGCCTCCGCAGTCGAAAAAAGGGGTTGTATTAGTGTGTCCAAATTTCGAAAAAGAAGGCGCCACTACTTCAGGCAAATCAATAATTCATGATATGTTTATTCTCAATCTAGTTTTTTTGAAGACTGTGAACAATTTTAACGCTTCGCGGCCGTTTGGATTGTATGATATTTTTAATCATTTGATTTACTACTCCACCGCGTCAGGCATGGACTCGCCGCTTATAAATCATTTGAAGATTATCGCCTATTCGATGATCGTTTGTTACGTATCGTAAGCATCAGAAGTCTCGTGACACTACACGTGAAATCTAACGCCGAAAAGGTGAATTATCAATCAGACCCTGGAAGGCAGAGGAATCGGGAAAAACGACCAGAAATTATCTTTTACATGCTTGTTAATGCTGTTTTTGTTTCCTTATTTTTCATATAGAATAACAGCTGTTTGCGAGAAACATCACTGCAATTCAATCCCTTCTATGGCAAATCCAAAATAATTTTTGTTTGTGGATTACAAAGTACAACAGCAGCTTGATTCGCTGACTAATTAATTATTGGTCGTTTTAGCTTAATAGTCGTTATAATTCGTAACGTGAGGGATATGCACCAATGGCAGCACATTAAGACGCACCTGTAAAAACGAACTAGCGAACGTGCTCTTTTGGAGACTCGTGTTCGATCAACCTCAGTGCCTAACGAGAACCGATTGTGAAAACAAACCAATCTCTCGTGAAAATGTATAATATCTCATACTCTCTTCACCACTTTAACAAAGCAATAAATCTTGTATCGTAGGAAAGAGACACATGTGTGTTCATTAAGGAAAAAAGTGACAAGAAACCTCTGACGAGTTTGCATGCCGTTAAAACGTGTTTAGCAGTTGTAACTGATCAAATTATTTAATAAAGTATGTACCCCTAATTAATTTTGTAAGTAAGCAAATGAACCTTGCGAGTAAATGTGACTCAAATAGTCAGATTTAATGCTCAGGAATTGTTGAGAAATAATCGCACAATAAAGGAAGTTGTTACAGCCTTGAAGGTTTCGACTTTTTAGAGCAAAAATGGCTATGAGAGATTTATGGAAACAAACTATCACGAAATCATTGAAAGTCCTGGAATTTTTGCAACGGATGAATCTGATATTATAGTTTCTTCATTAACCAAATTGTGACACGTGTTTCTAGCAGGATTCGAACCTGAAAATTGTGACACGTGTTTCTAGGAGGATTCGAACCTGCAATTCTTCGTGTATAAGGCGGAAGTAATAACCACTCCACTACAGGAACGCGGCTTGTAAGCATGGCTTTGGCCGCCAAGAGCATCTCACTCATGGCGGGATATGACGTAGTCTTTGAAGGTCAAGAAAAAGCCCTGAAGGCGTTTGCGATATCGGCGCAATTTTGATTTTATTTCTAGTTACTTTTACATTCGCTGAGCCGGGTTACAATTTGGACTAACGTAAACTTTAACGTAATTTTGACAGTGCACGTATTGTGTTATCGGAGAGCTCAATTTTAAATTTTGTCTCATTGCTGTTTATTGAATAAAGATTAAACTCGCGCATACAATATTTGCAACTGCAGAAGACATGGCCACAAGCAAATGATGGCTTTGTATTGTTATTTTTCCTTGTGAAAAAACAATCATACCGACTGTTGCTGTTACATGATTTTATATTCAAATTAGGTATAGACTGTGTCCTCGTTATATGAATTTCTTTTCGTCAATCAGGTATCATAGTTCCTCTGTCGCTCATATCACAGATTCCTGTCACTATTTTAAAACTTGAAATTTTAGGGAAATCAAGAACTTCTTTGACATTGCAAACCATAGGATGCCAAGCTTACAGAATGAAAGATTTGAAGGTTTGAATAGTCGGCTATTATGTAAGTTATAACGCTATGAGAGGAAAGAGTTTTCATTGGCGGCAACCCAGTGAGATGTCGAGAGTTAAGAGAGATGAGCCACTTATTTTTTCAGGATATGATTGGGAGTAGAATCGCACTTGTCCTCAACTCAAGTGTAATTGGCTATGTGTACGTAGTTTACAGCAAAGAGTGTTTTATTTATGAGAATAAGTGTTGGTTACAAAGAGAGTTTTTCTTTTAAGACAATAAATGCTGAATAAATTATAAAGAAACTGCCAAATACCAATTACCATTTCAACAACTACATTGATGCTTCTATAGTTCATAACAACAACATTTGAATGATAACAATTGATGAAGTGGACCTGAAATTTTAAGTGAGTATCAATTATTAACTTCACATTGGCAATGAGGCTTCTAGAGTTGACCGAAACATTTAAATGGCGGACAATAACTGATAAACTAGACTTGAATTTTAAAGGAAGACAAAATTCACTGTTTTGTTTTGTTTTGTTTTTTTATTTTATCATTCCTTGAATAAGATGATTTATTTCAGTGTTTATTCTGGTAGAAATGGCTTACGAAATTAACACTTCGCACGAACAAATATTTCTTTTTAACTTTAATGAACGATTAAAATATTGATCATTCGGTTATTCAGCTCTCAGAGCATCCTTTCAATTAGCCCGTTCACTTGATTGTAATTGGAAAGAAAAAATATTAAAAAAACATCTCTGAACCCCTTTTAAATTATTTAAAATCCTCCAGAAGCTGTTAAAAAGCTGAAAGCAAAGTCTCGACTAAAAAAATACCGAAATGAATTTTCTTCTGTGTGTTCAACTAATCGTGTTCTCAGTTGTAGCTTCTCAAGCATTTCTTTGTAAGGAAGCATCTCTTTCTTGTCCTGTGATAACTCGGAATCATCGCCGACTTAAAGGCTTCACGCTAAAAACATTTTATTCGGCAAGCCTGATATCCTGTAGTTTGCAATGTCAGAGAAACCCACGATGCATTTCAACAAATTTCAGAAAAATATCCAAAACTGAGGGAACCTGTGAGTTAAACGACAGAGGAGTCTTCCCTCTTGAGGAAGGAAAAGAACTGGAATATGACGAAGAAGCTATTTACACTCAATTATACGAGAAGAAGGTAATAAAAATTTGTCTCATCTATTTAAATTATTGATCATTGCAATGAAGTGGGCATCGTCAAAAAGTGTGTACATATCTGTTTATCTACCGGAACACATCTAAAAAAAAAGACGGAAAAGCTACGATCTTCGCTTTGTCACGAGAAGGAGAATAAGCTTACGGATGGATTCTCTGTTGGGCGGTAGCGGAATATTAGAACACGAAATCCTCCGACCTGAGATTTTATTTTATTCATGACATATTTTTGGTAATGTTTATCTTTTCGACGTTAGAAGTAAAAAATTCAACATTTCTCTTAACTTAGTAATGTGTCTATCCATTGATCCTCGTCTAGTTATATTATGGTGCAATGTCGGGTTTTCATGATGGATGATTAGCGTCGTTACTGCGAATGTTGCCTTAAAAAATAAAATGGGCTCTTTTCCAGATTTTCAGTATCTTTGGAGAAATGATACTTGCAAAGTTCTCCGAAGCACAATAATGTTTAGAATTACAATTGTGTTGAGTCTTCTAAAATAATTTTGTGGACTGAAAGAGGGTAACATTAATTTGAGACAAAAAATTGTAGTTTTTAGCTTAGGTTAAAAATTTATAGATGAGTTTCTATTTGATGATTAACCAAGATGACTAATTGATTTCCTGATAAGAAAAAATGAATATTTTCATGTCTGAGCAGCGCAACTGTCAGGTTTTCAAGGAAGAATTTAAATTCGTCAGCTGCAAATGTAAGTAGGGCTGAGTACATAAGATATTCTTAAAATTAACGTCTAAGATCTTGCACTTACATCACTGAGGAGTTATTCGTCTCAGTCTCCTCTTGTCTTTGCGTCAAGAGGCCTCCTGTCAATACTTGCGGAGTCTTCTATGGTCATGACCCTCCCTGAACCATTTCTGGACCTTATCTGCTACCTTCATAGTCCTCGAATGTGGTTTAAAAAAATAAGATTACCCGGGAAAATACTGCGAGGTTTATTTCTGAAAAGAAAAAGAAAAGATGAAGAAAATAAGAAGCTCCCCAAGACGTGTAAGATTCGTATTTTCCCAAATAAAACTCATTCATAATTTCAAATGTAATCTTTGCTTAAGCCGAAGCATTGCGAAACTTGTACGCGATAACCTTAAACATATCTAGGAATTTTACATGACAATCCCTATCCAAAAAAATCTGGATCCTCCTAAGGTGCCGCAGTATAATTATCGTCCTGGGTATGAGACGACCTCGAACATCACTCGAAGTTCAGAGTCTTTTAACATTCAGATAGTTCTTATCTGTTAAATTTTTTTCTAATTTGGATCTTTGAGACGAAATGGAAACTATAATCTGCACTGATTTTGATATTTCTGTTCAAACGTTGAAAATATCCGCAGTCATTAGTAGTAAACTTGTCAATATGTGTGATTGAGTTTCTCTGTCCAAAATGCAGGTGAAGAATCACCAAAAGGCCCAGTTCCCTTAGGTATGGAAAGTGGAGTTATTACTGACTCGCAGATTAGTGCATCTTCCGTGTATTATAATACACATGGCCCACAGAATGGTAGATTACATTTCAAGGGGGCCAAAGCCCCGTTGGCGTTTGTATCTGCTGGCTGGGCAGCTGATCTGCTAAACACCAACCAATGGCTGCAAGTGGATCTTCGGAATACCGCAAGGGTGATAGGCATAGCGACGCAGGGGAGACAAGATTACGATCAGTGGGTTACTAAATACAAGCTACAATATGGCGACGATGGACAAACTTACAGCATCTACAGGCGAAACGGTGACACTTCAGATACGGTATAAATAAGAATGACTTTTTGAGCAAGATGTTTTTCCCTTCTATTCTTGCTGTGAGGGTGAACCAAAGAAAAAAAATTAAGAGTCCCCAAGAGTAAAAGAATATCAGTCCTTCGAATTCTTTGCTCCAATGCACCAACACTTCGCCACAGTGATCTTACAGACAGCTGAGCTATTACGAGGTCCATCATATGTTCAAATATGAGCTTTTCTTTTTTTGCTTTTGGTGGGTCTGAGACGAGGTCGAGATACATGAGAACGCTAGAGAACGAGTAGTAAAAAATTAGTGAGATCAAACTGTACTCGTTTATATCTATGTTTGTATTTGATTGCTGATGAACATGTAGAAAAGCATCAACTAAGGTTCTAGGTTTAGAGTTAGCGCTCCTGTGTAATGCATACATTCGTCAATTTTACATCCCACAATATTCTACTCAGATTTTCCCAGGAAACACTGACAGGGACACAGTTGTGTATCACGATCTTAACCCGGTCATTGATGCTCGCTTCGTTCGAGTTCTTCCGATGGAATGGTTTGGGTTTATCGGAATGAGAATGGAGCTTTACTCTTGTCAAAGTAAGTTACTAGTTGAACTGTTTATTCCTGGCTGGATTATTGTGCTTAACTCTCAGAAATGATCAACATGAAACTTCTCCCTATAATATCCTTACATTACCCAGCAAACAGGTCATGACAATATTCAAACTTGTCAGGTAGAAGATGTTATCTTGATCTTACATCAAATTCTTCTAACTAATTTACAAGGATATGTGTCGCAGCTAGAGGGGAGAATTAAGAATCCGATCTTGGGAGTTAAAGGTTAACGCATTGTACGCAGAGACGTTCAACTTTACAACGACTCCTTCTTCCAACAAGTGAAACCAAAGGATCAGTGTTCTGAAGGGGGAGGGGTGGGGGGGGGTATAGAGGTGGGGCAGAGGGCAGAGGGAAAACTCAGGGCAGTGGACTGGTTTTAATTAAAGATTAGTGCCCAGAGGCTAAAAGGAACCCTGGTCTAAGGCCAGTTGGCCTCACGTTTTATAATGGTAATTGGACCGAGTAGAGTTTAATACGGTCACTATTTATACGAGTGATTAACAAAATCAGACGATCGTGAAGCAGGAGTCTGATTTGTCAATTACGAGTATGATTACCAGAATGAATTTGACGACTCGAGGCTCTGTCACCAACTAATCAAAACTATAATAACATTTGAGAAAGAGACTGGACATCGGTTATACGTCTTTATTAAAAGAAAAACAAAACAAGAGTAAAATCGGCGAAATGCGAGACAAAATCGCGCGTTTATGACGTGATCTGTCCACTTACGCGGGTATGACGTGTTAATTGTCCCTTTAACTGCCCTAGTACACTGTGCGATTACAAACATGACTCTTATATTGTCCTATTAGTGCTCAAATCGGGCCAGTGGTAACTAATCACGTTCGAGAGTTTTGTTATAGTTTTGATTACATAAGTAATTGCAATATGACAGTAAGCTCAAACATTTTATATCGCATCCCTTTTTAATTTTTCAATTAATGAGCACTTAACTTCTTTTTAGCGCTTATTTTTGAATACATTATTCAGCAAGCATGCACATGAAAAGATGAGATGAATCTATCAGCTGATAGGTTTTTTTATGATAGAGCACCAAATTTTTCCGACTTGCATGTTTGCTGGTAAAAGTATAGGAACTAAAAGGAAGAATTTTCAATCAGATCTTCAAAGAAGGAAGAAGGTGTTATTGACTCATCGAGACACTTGTCTTTCATTCGTGGTATCTTATTAAATTTTCATATATCGACGACAGATGTGAAAACTTTCCATCTGTCATATTTTTCTTTGAATGTTTTTATCGTTTTGTCCTAAACTAGTTTGACGTGTATGCGGATAAAATGGTGGTTTTTTTATCTTTTTCTTTTAAAGGCGAATGGACTACATTTCACTGAGTGCTGGTCCTCAAAATGTTGTACTGTCGTTAAAGTAAAATGAGTAATTTTTCCAGATAACTGGGAATTTAAATCTAAGTACCATTGGAGTCAATATTACTGACTGACATTACATTTAACCCTTTAGCTCCCAAGATCTTCATGCTAATTTTCCCGTCTAACTGCCACACGTTCCTTGCAAATCAGGTACAAGGATTAGGTGTTAGATCAGGATAACAACTTTTACCTGATAAGTTTGAATATTCTTATCACCTGTTTGCTATAGATATCTATGGATATTTTAGGGAAAAGTTTCATGTCAGTCACTTCTGGGAGTTAAAGGGTTAAGAGCGCTAGCAGTGCTCAGAAACCAAAGCGAACCCCGGTTTAAGGTCAGTTGCCCTTTGGGTTTTACACGTGATTGTAATATGTCATTGATAGAGCTCACGCATTTCCCATAACATCCCCAACACCTTTTTTACTGAGATACATTGTTTCTTTTTTATAGAAAACTTAACTCTCTTAACTTGTTTAAAAGTACGAGAGTCACAACCGAAGGGAAGAATTCACCTTTTCGGCGTCAAATTGCACTTGTTGTGTCATATGACTTCTGATGTAAACAAACCGCGAAAGTTTGGACTTTGAGTCCACCACCCACTGCTAGAGTCTGAACCTCGGCTTCGGCATTTTGTCGTAAATAATTTCCCTCTGTCGAGCCATGGAACAATAAAACATTCATAGCTACACAGTTACTTATTGATAAGTCGAGACAGCTTTTCCAGATAACAAATTTATTTAATTTTTACAATATTTTCCGCGTCTCCATCGATGACACTATGTGTGTGAACCTACGGAAAAAAAAAACATCCGTTTTAATTCTTAACAGTCCAATTGTTTTCTCCGAATAAATTATTATGATGTTGCAGGCAGGTTGGTCAGAAATTAGACCCAAGTGAAAACTACTAACATCATGCCGCAACTTTGGGCTCCATTACAGACTCGAGAGAGCGGCGGAGATCGACGGAATCGCACCTACGATAGCCGCAACTAGTATTGTCGTTCATTTTGCGTGAAATACGTTTTTTACGAATACTAAACACAAAATAGTCATTCACCGGTATTATGGTTCTCCAGAATTTCCTGGAAGGCTGGCTGAAAGGCCACAAACTGGAGTGCCAGCAACACCATGAAGTCCCTGTTTAAAGTTGACAGTTCCGGAAATGACCACTAGAACAATAAACTTCAATTTTTTCTCTTTGAAGAGCATAAAATGAATCCAGAAGATACTAACCATCTCTCAAGGGGATCCATTTGTTGGGCGACCAAAAATAAGGGGAGATTAAGAAGAGTTAGTCCAAATTCACGCCATCTGCGAGTTTTAAAACGCGACGTAAGGAGATTTCTCTGTTTGAGAAATTGCTATGAAAAGAATGATTTGTTATTTATATTTATTAAAATAGACATGAATAAATTCTACTTACGTCACCTGACTGGGCCAAGTGCCCTTCCAGGTACGCGCCCAGCTCCTCCAAAAAGTTGGCAACTTGGCCGTCAGTGAAAGTGAGCTGCAAAATGAAATGTTTGGTGATCTTGAAAAACTATTCTATGTTCGAAGCTGAGCTCAAGAATGTGGCCTAGTTGCTAAGTGTCCAAATTAGGAAATGAAGAATTTTTTTACCGTTATTAACTGATCTTGAGATGAAATGTCTCACAGTTCTCACGCAATGCGTGAAACAAAGGGACTCGGAGATTCAGAGCTTACGAAGACTATCAACAATACTTCCGCCAAGCGGTTGTTCACTAAGACTGTCTGCGTGCGCTCATTTTACATCAGAAAGAAGATAGCAGGACTTGTTTCCTTGCTCTTGCATTGAAGTGCTTGCCAGTTGTCTCATTGACTAAAACAAGAAGCACAGCAGTCTTCATCTTTTATTTAGCGCACTTAGGTTGAGTGGTTAAGGCTCAGCAATGAAACTTGATGTTTGAGGTAC